>NC_064283.1:59467885-59545124 GCF_019186545.1 Solanum stenotomum
CATCAAAATTATTTGTTGCTCGTTGAATCTCGTGATAAGAAACTAATTGATGAGTCTCGATCTCCGATACCTTCTCCACATCTTTGGACTTCCCTTTCTTCTGTCGTTTCATCATCCAAATTGAAACCAACAAGAATATCAGAAAGGATGCAATAACCATTGGAGTAACAATTTTTAGCACAACCTCCTTAAGCTTTGATTGTTTTCCCGGATTATTGATAGCACAAGCAGGAATCTCCAATATGTGCACTCCACATAAACCTTTGTTCCCAAGAAATGATTGCAGAGTGGAATTTTCAAACACACCACCACTCGGTATTACACCTTCTAAATCATTAAATGAAACATTAATGCTTTTAAGGTAGTAGAGTTTTTCCAAAGACTTAGGAATAGTACCTGACAATGCATTTAAAGACAAATCCATGTATTCTAAGCTTATCAAGTTGGCAAAGGATAATGGAATTTGGCCAAAAAATGAGTTGTTTGATAGGTCAAGATACTGCAGGTTTTGGAGTTCCCCAAATCTGGTTGGTATCATTCCTGAAAAGTGGTTACTGTAAAGATATAGTTCTACAATGGCTTTCATTCCTCCAATATCTGATGGAACTTCTCCCTCTATTGAATTTCGTGACACACTTAGATAGAGAAGACCACTCATCTTCCAAAGGCTCAACGGAAATTTTGATGAAAATTTATTAGAACCCAAATAAAGATGTTGTAGCATGCTAAGATTTCCTAAGCATTCTGGAATTAATCCAGAGAGCTCATTACCATTCAGAAATAATAGAACCAAATTAGATAAATGGCATACCGCCTCTGGAATATGTCCCTGCAATTTATTGTTAGTCAGATCCAGCCCTTGGAGTAGTTTAAGCTTACCAATCTCAGGAGGAATACTCCCTGTCAAGTTGTTTCCTTCAATAACTAGGGTTGTAAGTCCACTCATGTTGCCTATGCTTGTGGGGATGAGACCATTGATGTGTGCATATGCTATATAAAAGTTTTGAATATTAGATGAAAGATTCCCAATAGAATTTGGCAGAACGCCATTCAACGGATTGTTACCCACTTGTAGATATTTCAACATCCTACAGTCCGCCAAAGAATTGAAGAATCGCAACTCATGCACTCTTGGTTCATTGGTAAGTTGATTATGATGTAGAAAGAGTGATCGCAGCTCACGAAGATTTCCTAAATTAGTAGGAATAGTTCCTGTCAGAATGTTATTATGTAGATCCAGTGTCTTAAGCTTGGTAGCATTTGTTATGAACAATGGAATTTCCCCTTCAAGATGATTGCCTCCCAATTTAAGTTGTTCAAGGTTCGGAAGATGAAGACTTGTAGTGGTTGGAATTCTCCCCGAGAGGTTATTGAATTTGAAATTGATTATTTCCAAAGAAGATATGTTGAAAATAGCCTCTGGAATTCGACCAATAAGATTAAAATTTTGGTAAAAGCTTAATTGCCTCAAATGTGATAGCTTCCCTAATTCCGGAGGAATTTGCCCCACTATGCGATTGTTTTCACAATGAAGATATTGCAGAGTGGAAATATTTCCCAATGAAGTGGGAATAGTCCCTTTTATTGGATTATCACTAATATAAAACTTCTCGAGTTTGGATAAACAACCAATATTTCTGGGTATCTCTCCAGTTATGTTGTTGATAGATATTGACAAAAATTTGAGCTCCGTGAGTTGGCATATGTTGGGAGGAATGCAACCAGAAATTTGGTTGTGATATACACTTAAAAAGTTGAGATTTGAGACAATATTTCCTTCATCAAGCAAGAGAGGACCCAAAAGGCTATTGATTCCAAGAGATAGGGCAAGAAGTGATGAAATATTAAACAATGTTGGGGGAATGAAACCTGTTAATTGATTATCAAACAAGTACAAAAATTCAAGCTGGCTCAGATTACCAATTTCCTTTGGAATGTTGCCGCCGACTTTATTCCCATACAAACTGAAGTTCAGCAACTTCGTGGCATTTCCAACAGAAGGAGGGATTATACCGGTGAGGCTATTGTCCCTCAGATTTAACACTCTAAGTTCGGGTACATACCATGGCCCTCTCCACATTTCACCACTGAGTTCATTGAAAGCCAATGAAATTACTTGAACTCTCCGGTTTTGAAATAGACTTGTTGGTATACTTTCGTTGAGCTGATTGTTTTTAACATCAATCACTCGCAAGCGAGGCAAGTCGCCAAGTCCATAAGGGATTCCACTGTGGAAGCTGTTGTTCCGGAGATTGAGCTCTCTGAGAAAGGACAAATTGGCCAAAGACGGGGAAATTGTGCCTTGAAGTTGCAAATTTGGAAGAGCCAAGGCCACAACCCTTTGCCTTTTTGGAGTGCAAGTGACACCAAACCAAGAACAAAAAGAAGTATTTTTGGTCCAATTATTGGCCAAAAAATGATTAGGACTTGTAATAATAAGATTTTTGAAAGCTAGTAGAGCTTGTTGGTCAGTCTCATTTGAGGAAGCAAATGATAAAGAAAGTTGAATTAGAAAGAGAAGAATCAATAAGACAATGTTCTTCTTCATGATTGATTCAAAGCTTGATTTGTTTTCAAATGTATTATATTATATAGCAACACTTATGTTGTTGACTTGACAAAGCAATTGGTATTTGCCCAAGTCTTCACGGCATCAACAACAACGTCACAGTGTAATCTCACACGAAGTCTTACCCTTACCCTGGGAAAAGGTAGATATCACTATTTTCCAAGTTTTTACTGCAAATGTATCCCCACATGTACTATCACATCAAACATAGAATACATTAATTTCTTTCATATGGAATGGTCCTTAAAAAGTACTCCCTCCGTTCCTATTTAGTTGTTCATATTTCCTCTTTTAGTTGTCCCTATTTAGTTGTCAATTTTGACGAATCAAGAAAATACAATAATTTTTTTTCCTATTATACCCTTATTTAAAGTGAAAAATTGTCATAAATAAAGTAAATAAACTTATGAACTTTTCAGCATTGATTAGTTATCTTGAGTGGATTTATTTTGGAAGTAAATTGTACTATAAGAGTAAAATTGTAACTTCACTATGCTAATTATTGTTGCCTTAATATGTGTGTCATTTCTAAAGTGGACAACTAAATAGGGACGGAGGGAGTACTAATAATAATTTTCATTGAAGTCCAAGTAACTGCTTCACCCCGCATAGTGGCATTAACACATAATGCTAATTAACAGACAGACCTTTGACTTTTCAATTTCTCTAGTTTTAATGTGTATTAGCATATAATATCAAAGAAATCAAAAGAACTTTTCTTTTTTTTATGTATGTAGTAGCTATTGAAATTACACATCTATATAACCTATACATCTTATCCATATTTGTCCGTTAAACTAATACACTTGATAATTTCTCTGGCGGTGTAAGGTTATTCATGTTATTTTTCACATATCTTCATTGCAATGATAAAATAAATTATAATAATGTGTTGGTTCTTTTTATATTTACTAGTTTTTTGATATGTGCGTTGCACGTGAATACCAATTTCAAAATATATGTTATAGTAAATAGTATTGGTTATTTAAGCGAAGATTTGAATAATAAGCTTCGCAAAAAATAATATTGTGGATTCTTTTGTGAATGTTCAATGTAGATCGTCATATATATCTCTTATTCACGCAAACCTCTTATCCCACTAATATTACCATATAGACAATATTTTCTTTGTATTTTTCTTGTCATCTAACCAGACATGTTTTGCATGTGTGTTCCACATTAAATTGTTTAGATGTCATATGAACATGTGAAGAGAGCAACTATATTTTATATATTCACATAATTTCACATTTGTTGTGAGTTTTTTTTAAAAATAAAAAACTCGGAATATTTTAAAATAATATATTTTGAAGTTAGAAGATCTTGTTAACTTGATAATACATTTGTGACATATATAATACTTTAATGTAAATACAAATACCTACCCAAATATAAATATATATTTGCATTAATGAAAATATTTATTGCATAAAATTAACTATTAAATAAATAATAAAAATTACTAATACAAACTTCAACTAGCGTTATTATAAATCATATGAACTTTTCTTCATCTAAAATACTAAAATCTTAAGAAATAGTAAATAAGTAAAACAAAAGGGCAATGTTTATCTAGTAATAACTATTTTGAAGCAAAATTTTTGAGATTCTAAATCACATAAGTAGCATTGATAAATAAAGTCATTCATTTGTCTTGAGCATATAAAACAAATCGTGACAGTTCTCTAAATTTTGAAAAAGATATTCAGAAGCATATATCTATATCACAAGAGAAATTGTTAAGAAAAACAAATGAATTTAGATTACATCATTTGGAACGTTACATATTAATGTATATGTTAAGCAAAAAAGTAATTATTATATCATCACAATTATTTTCCTCAAGTACTCGAGGTTATGGAATATACCATCTTACGATATAGCAACTTACTTCATCAGAATAGTGGTACCTCATATTCCGCTAAACTTCGAACTCACTCAACGACAATAAATCACACAAAAAAATTTAAAATGCAAGAAAAAGAGTAGAAGATTAAAAAAAATTATGGTTAAAAACTTAGAGGAAACCCCTCTATTTATGATCAAACAAACAATAGTATGAACAAATGTTTTTTGTGTTTTAATTATATGAAAAGTCATGACCTTTTCGAGAAGTCACAACCCTTTATAAAAGTCACAATTCTTTGGAAAAGTCACAACTCATAGAAAAATCACAACCCTTTGAAAAAATCACAACTTATTGGAATAGTCACAACTCATCAAAAAAGTCACAACCTAAGTTAGGGATATTATATGTCACGACCCAGACCGTCGTGATTGGCACCCACACTAACCATCCGGTGGGAGAACCACTACTACAACCCAAACCAAGCAATCAATCTAAAAACTAAGGCATATAAGTCAAATACTAAGGAAAGAAAATAGAGTTTCCATAAACTCTAACAAAAGTTCAACAATAACTAACAAATGCGGAAGAATTAACCTAGAACCTGAAAGTCAATGTACCAAAACTCTACTAACGACAAGTCTAAGAACAAGTGGTACAACCCCGAAACTAAACAACACCTTAAACAAAAAGTCTAAGTCCGAAAAGAGTGGACTTTAACAAGGAAGATCCATGGCAGCCTGAAAGAACTGGCTCACCCTTGAATCCGGTCACGCTCATAGTCACCTAGCTGGGGTCTATCCATAGCCACCTGAAGATGCCCTGTACTCAACAAAGAAAGAGCAAGTGCAGTATCAATACACAACCACCATGTACTGGTAGGATCACACGGCTATCTCACAAAGCGTAACATACATTAGTCAATACAACAATATAATCACATGCACATATCGAACATATACAATATCATCAACATATATGAACAATGAACAACTTCACGATTCTCACATATCACAGTTATATCAATTTAGAGCAATAAACCGTCTTCCAATATCAATCATCATTAGATATGAACGAACTCATCACAAGTAGATATGCAACACAATTCAATGGTCCTCTCACGGAACCTAATTCAATAATTCTCTCATAGAACCCAAACCCAAACAATTAGTATGTCGGAATATGGCAATCTGATCCCATATTTATGCTGGAACGTGGCAATCCGATCCAAGTTAGTTATGTCGAAACGTGGCAGCCGATCCCATGTATATGCCGAAACGTTGCAATCCGATCCAAGTTAGTTATGCCGGAACATGGAAGTCGATCCCATGTTTATGCCAGAACGTGGCAATCCGATCCAAGTTAGTGTGTTGGATCGTGACACCCGCCCATTCAACAAACCACAATCACAATCACAATGTATATTCTCACAATCATACAACAAGAGGTGATTCAAGGCATACAATTATTCAATTATCCTCATTTACAACAAGTGTGATCAATAATGCAACATTCACATACATACATGTATCATAATGAAGCAAGAACAAACATACATCACACAATCATATAATCACAACCATCACCTACCTCGAATCCAAGCTTGAATCCCCTAAGGCACTTGAATCTTCCATTTTCGGATTCTTTCCGCTTGTTCTATGTCTACAAACAACAATTTGTATGCAAGGATCAACAATCAAAGGTCTAATTATTCGGATTATAACAAACCCAATAACCCTAGACCAAACCCAAGATCCTAATACCCAATTTAGAGCTTTTTCCACCATAGAATCTATAACAAAATCCTCCCTCATCAATATCCACTCATTCTATTACGTTCTACGGATCGAAAAATGGATTCGGGGAGTGAAAAGCTTACCTTTAGCCTCAAGAATGGTGAAAAAATGAGTAAGAGTCGCCTGGGGGACGTTCCTTAGCTCGAAAAGTCGAAAAGTGCATAATGAGGTCATTTAGGGGTTTATTAATGACTTTAATTTGCGGCGTGCCCGCCACAGCTGCCCCGCCAAAGCGGAAAAACCCAGCGCCAAAGCGGCATTCTTGAGACAGAGAGTTATTTCAAGAATTCCAAAATTCTCATTTCACAACACACCTCTAACCCACGACACTTAGTAAATACCATTTACGCTAAGATCGATTCCGAGAGCTCTACTCATCCTAATTCAATTCCGTAGAGTCGTACGGATTCCTTAACGAGTTATCTAACTACTCATGTAATCAAAATCATAAATGATTCACCCGATTGTTACCAGATTTCCCTACACCTTAAAGACTCCGATTTCGTCCAAATCTGGACTAGGCTAGGAAATTCCAAGTTACTACGAAAAAGTTTTCTGACCCCAATTCTTTCTCCATTGGCTTTTCCATAATGACGGAAATCAGGTCGTTACATTATAGTAATTTAACATTCAAGTTAGAAGTTCATGCTTTTAAGGTAACTAGTTTTTTGACACGTGCGTTGCACATGATTACCAATTTAAAAAATATATGTTATAGTAAAAAGTATTGCTTATTTAAGCGAATATTTGAATAATAAGCTTAGCAAAAAATAATACTCCCTCCGTTTCAAAAAGAGTGACCTAGTTAGACTTGGCACAGAGTTAAAGAAAATAAATAAGACTTTTTAAAAAAATTAGTAGTTAAATGCAATTATGTATACATTTTTTTCAATTTGATGAGGTTCAATCATGTAATTAGTCTCATCTCACTAATATTACCTTATAGATCATATTTGTTTTGTATTTTTCTTGTCATCTAACCAGATGTGTTTTGCATGTGTATTCTACGTTAAATTGTTTAGATGTTACATGAACATGTGAAGAGAACAACTACATTTTATATTTTCACATTTGTTGTGATTTAAAAAAAAAAAAAAAAACTCGGAACATTTAAAATAATATATTTTGAAGTTAGAAGATCTCGTTAACTTGATAATACATTTGTGACATATATAATACTTTAATTTAAATACAAATACCTACCAAAATATAAATATATATTTGCATTAATGAAAATATGTATCTCATAAAATTAGATATTAAATAAATAATAAAAATTAAATTAATACAAACTTCAACTGGCGTTATTATAAGTCATATGAACTTTTTTTCGTCTAAAATACTGAAATATTAAGAAATAGTAAATAAGTAAAACAAAAGGGCAATGTTTATATATTACTAACTATTTTGAAGCATTGATAAATATACTCATTCTTTTGTCTTGACCATAAAAAACAAATCGTGACAATTCTCTAAATTTTGAAAAAAGATATTCAGAAGCATATATCTACATCACAAGAGTAATTGTTAACAAAAATAAATGAATTTAGACTAAATCGTGTTAACTTCATATATTGGAACATTACATATATTAGTATATATTAAGAAAAACAATAATTATTATATCATCAAAATTATATTAGTTTCCTCAAGTACTCGAGGTTATGGAATATACCTTCTTAGGATATAACGACTTACTTCATCAGAATAGTGGTACCTCACATTCCGCTAAACTTCGAACTCACTCAACGACAATAAATCACACAAAAAATTTTAAAATGCAAGAAGAAGAAGAAGAGTAGAAGTTTAGAAAAAATTGTGGTTGAAAAATGAGAGGAAGTCCCTCTATTTATAGTCAACAAAGGGTAGTATGAACAAACATTTTTGTGTCTTATCTGAAAAATCATGACCTTTCCGAGAAGTCACAACACTTTGGAAAAGTCACAACTTATTGAAAAAGTTACAACTCTTTGGAAAAGTCACAACTTATTGAAAAAGTCACAACTCTTTGGAAAAGTTACAACTCATCGAAAAATCACAACACTTTGAAAAAAGTCACAACTTATCGAAAAAGTCACAACTCATCAAAAAAGTCACAACCTAACTTAGGGATATTATAGTAATTTAACATTCAAGTTAGGAGTTCATGCTTTTAAGGTAATATAGATATAAATATAGATTGATATAAATAGTTAATGATTTGCTCTGCCTCTCAAATTAACTGGTTCGTATTTTCATATTCCAATGGTGGATTCTTTTCGTATTCTCTAATTAATTGAAGTAATTAATGTGTGTATAATATTTAGACTTCTTCATATTCTATAATATATTTTATGCACTATTTTACTTTTTTCTTCTTCTTATGTTGAACTTGAAACTTGATAATATTATATTTTGATATCTTTATTATTGAGAATTCAAAGAAGTAAGACAAATATATTTGACACTTTTTTTTAAAAGAAAAGGAACGGATAAGAGAAAAAAGGAACGCGTTAAGGACATTAAGGTTAAAGCGAAAAAAGGAGACGAAAAATTATAGACAAAAAGTATAGAAGAGGTACATGTAATTAGATTTATAATAAATACACAAAGAAATATCATGTTTGTTAAAAATATATACAAAAAAAATCATTTTTTCTTGAATTGTTGTTTTTTATTTACCTTTTATTAAAATAAAAATAAAAATATACAAAAACCAAGTACTATAAAAGATCTAAAACTATTAAATGATGAAAACTTATATCAGAACGTATGAAATTAAATTAAATGTGAATACTTAAAATTTGAAATATTTGAATTTGAAAATTAAAAAGAATTTTGAAAATTAAATGTATCCTCCATAGGTTACTTCAGGACGAGAACTTTATTTTTTCGATGACAATTATAACCATTTGGAATTACTAATATCATGTGCCGTCGAACCTGGGAGGTCCTAATCTAACAAATCTCTCAAAATTCTTCTACTCGGCAACAAACATTGATCAGTAGCGGAAACAGGTGGAGTTGTAAATCTCGGAGGTGCCAAAGACGGTACTGAAGAGGAACCACGAGTCTGAAATCCCACACTAGGCCCCTGAATTGGCGGTGTAGACCATGATCGCGAGGTCCTATCTGCGATCACGATCTAAGAAAAGAAAAGGTTCATCGCAACCGTGAACCTATGGGCCGCGATCACGAAGGCCCAGATCAGACACTAGAAACTGAAAGTCAACAACTAAACACAAGAAAAAATGCCCCTAATTGGACCTTCGGAAATCGTCCAGAGTCCGATAAAAATAAACGGTACATTCTATCCCACTAAAGCCAACATTCCGAACTCAATGGGATCGTCGAATTTCTGAAACAAGGTCAAATAACAGAATTATCCTCCCAGTCCACTCTTAAGGCCTAAAAATCAACTTCTCATCCAAACGCCCATAACTCAACCTAAGGCCTCAAAAACAATATATCTTACTAGCTCAAACTCGACGTTCTGAACATGATGGAACTGACGAAATTTCCATCTGACGATTGAAACTCAAAATGTTGACCAAAGTTAACCCTATCAAGAATTCTCAACTCAAGAAGAGTCAAATCACCAAAAACATACCCGATTGCATCGGGGGCCACACCAACCATTCCCGAAACACAAACTAAGCATGAAAACACTAAGGAAAACGAAAAACATTGTTATTTCACAAATAAAATAAAATGAATGGGACATTACAAACATAATCTTATAATTCGACGGAAAATTTGAGAAGCATTGAATACTTGTAGTCTCAAACATGTCATTTACATTTATATGACTATAATTTATTTATTTTCTCACTACAAATAAAATGAAATATTTGACGTTAAATATAATTTTTTACAAGCGTACTAATAAAGTTTAAATGGTTGTGATTTTAAAGTTAAACGTACTAATAATTTTAAAACATTTTTGATGTTATCAACAAATAAAAATGAACGGAAGAAGAATTAATTAACTCTAACCTAATCAAACTAATGTCAACAACCATCTCTATTGCAACAATAAATATAGTGATAGATACTACTGCCAACTAGACAACAGTTATTTCAATCTCATTTCCTTGAAATTTCTTGCGGAGCAATTTAGCGGTAGTTTCTACAGTCAATTCTAAGTACTCCCTCTGTCCAACAATAATTGTTCATTATACTATTTTGGGATATTCAATAATACTTTTTTACTTTATGAAATCAATGGATAATTTTACACTTAGTTCCTAATTTATCCTTATCATTAATTACAGTCATTTCGCTATTATATTTTTCAAGATAATGTATTTATTATATTCAAAGGGTGATATAGTAAAATTACCCTTCTATTTATAGTTTCTTAAGAAGTGTGCAAAATTAATAGTGGACAACTATTGTTGAACATAGGGAGTACTACTTGGAGACACGTAATTTTTGACCGAACGTAAAATTTTACACTATTTTTAGAGCTTAAATATTTTTATAAATCTAAATTAAATATTTTAACTTTTATCTTATTTTATTAAGTTTATTTTAAAATATTTGAAAACAACAAAAATAGAATCACTTTTTTAAAGTAAGTTTTATTTTTAATTGTTTTAAAAAAAAGAAATGAAAAGTTACAAAAAATATATTTTTTATTTTAATTTAGATTTAATAAATAAGGTAGTGTTTCGTAATTATATTTTTTGATTATCTATTTAGCTTTTCTTATAATTCTCTTTTCAGTAATTTAAAATAGTTAGTTAAGATTTTTATGTTTTTTATATTTTAATTTAATTTTAAAAAAATAAATATCCTACACTACCCATTTTCCTCCACTACCCCAACCACTCACAAAACTCCACAACACCCATTAACCCTACTCTTCCTCACCCACCTACACCAAAACACTACCTATATACATACTACTACTATATCCTAAGAAGAACACAGAGACAGACGAGGAGAGAGAAAAAGCAATCAAAAATCTGCACAACACACACGCTGCACACAGAAAAAAGTTACAAGAAAAAGAATAGGAAGAAAGACTCCATTTTATTTTACTTTGCTTTTAAAATTTACCAATACATTCACATATTTTCTTCTTTTAACATTACTACTTTCATTTAAACACAATACATTTACGATCACAAACAACCTACAAAAAATTTGTGGTGTTCTAATCGAGCTTCGGTCAAGATTTTGCGGTATTCAACTTTACCCCATCTTTTTAATTTATTTATGGAATTTGATGTAATTTTATGACAAGTTTTCTTATATTTTGTTTCATTCATGAATTTGATTGAAATGATAAATTTTTTTGGTTGTTATATCTCTATTTCATGAATGAAGGTAGCTTTAATCGATGATTATTCATTTTATTTTATTTATTTCTATTCGCTAGTTGTGACCTCTTAAAAATGAACGGGTCATGACTTCGTTCTTGCCTTGATTTAGATAATAATGATAAAGTAGGTATAGTTAGGCTAAATAAATAATAAATTATTATTATTTTATTTTCATAAAACAAAAATGAGATTTATTTTTAGCAATTCGGTATTATTTTGTTGGATTAGAAAGTGTACATTTAATTTTGACATCAACTTTAAGAAATTGTAAAAAATAAAAACATATGAAAATGATCAAAAAATTTATTCTAGAAGTTTAGTATTTTACTTTATTTGTTTTTTGTTAGATCAAACACTTAAACAAATTAAAAAATATTTGTTTCAATTAAGAATGTGGCACATCTTTTTTTGAGACATTAAAATAAACTCAAGGATGCGATGACGCACCTTGTCCACTAATATAATTAGTTTTTTTATTAATTTAAAATAGTGACTTATAAAAGATAAGGTTATTAAGTGTGATGCAAAGAAGACAGTTATGTCTCTAAATGTCAAGATCAAGAATGCGGTTACGCATCTAGGTCGAGACCAAATAAAAGTTCAACAAAAAAAAATGCGAACAAATAATGGCATGTAATAATGTATCCAAAAATAATTTAAGTCAAGTATAAGTCAATAAAAGCGACCGTGCTAGAATCACGGGATTCGAGAGATGCCTAATACCTTCTCCTCGGTCAACAAAATTTCTTACCCGAATTTCTAGTTCGCAGACCAAATAAAGAGTCATTTCCTTTTGATTAGGGATTAAACAAAAAGGTGACTTGGAACACCATAACTCAATTCCAAGTGGCGACTCCGAAACAATTAAAATAATCCCTAGTCAATACCGTCACTTAAATTGGAAAAACCCTATCCGCCGTGCGAAAAAAGGGTGTGACACTACTTTTTGAAATTTCAAAGATATTCATTTTTTTTATATTGTAGGCAAAGGAGAACAAATAATTAAAGGGTGGAGAATCTTAGTAGCTCGGTTGATTGTCTTTTTACTTAAATTTTCAGCTTATTGATGAGGATTCGATTCTCCACATTGTAATCCCCATTGGCCTATCTAGCTTATGTGGATTCACGTGAACGTATACCACATTAGCTAGATCTGCCCCTGACCACATCACAGCTGGCATTGAACATCTATTACCATTGCAATACCTGAGAGCATAATATTCGAAATTATTATGTCTCGAACGAGCTAGCAAAATTTATAGACAATCATGTAAAATTCAATTGCACCAACCAACCTAAAAGAGATTATATATTATCTCTTTCGTACTCCAACGAGAACATTTGCTCCCAACCAACTGGTTATCATGTAATATGAATCTTTATCTCCTATATATCGTGCTTGAGTTTTCGGTAAGTCTACGTGGATTCTAGGAAAGTGTATATTTATCAAGACAATTCCTAATTTTAGGTCCACCTTATTGCCTTTTAACTCCATCAATCATCATGATTGTACATGCTAATCATAATTACTAAATTATTAATATCAAGATCTTGAACATGATGAACTCAATTAAAAGCATCGTAAAATACTCGTATGAAAATTAAATTTAGACCATATTATAAGGTTACCAATTCTTCTATGGAAGTGACAGTTGATAACTCTAAAAGAATTCAACCATTACAACCAAGGTATTGGAAAAGAGCCATGAGCTAGAAGTTGTAGTTTCAAGACTTAGTCCAACTACAACTCATGATATTGACTTGGGCAGTGACATGTTTGAGGACTTAGTCCAACTACAATTCATGGTATTGACTTGGGCAGTGACATGTTTGACGGGGATGATGAGGAGGATATGCTAAACATATTAATTGATAAGGTAATCAAGGTTGGGGATCTCTCACCTAGGTAACAAAGAAGTGAAAGCAACAGAAGCAAAAAGAAGACACATGAAAGACAACATAGTTGGGATGGTAAGGTGACTAAGGAATTTATTTCAAGACATCTACCGAAGCGACTGATAAAGCAAAATCTTATGATAGTTTCAACAACAACAAGATCCAATAAATCCAAAAAGAAGTGATGAACTATCAAGTTTTGTTGGACATATTTGACGAAGAAGATAAGAGGGAAATACTTTAGGTTACTTTACACGAGCAAACTATCTTTTTTAATTCCTACATATATAAAATGAAGTTTGAGGTTGATAACTTAACTTTATTCTTAGATTTTTATTTTTGCCTTACTAAAACATCCTTATTTGTAGTATCATCACACAGTGGCGGATCCAAATTTTTTTTTGAGGGGGTTCGAAGTATAAAGAAGTAAACACGTAAAATTACAAGATGAAAAACCGAGTGACATGGGGGAAAAATATTAATTTTAATCCGCGAAATTTAATTTATATTGTCATGTTGTGTTTAGGTTCTTCCTACTTTTACCCTGTTCCATTGAGCTATTAAAATTTCTAGTGTCTTTCCTTTTATTTTGTAGTATTCTATTTTTTAGAATTTTTTCTAAATTTTGAATTAGTGCACATTCAATCACATGTTACTTTAAAAACCATCAAAATTCTTTAGAAAAGTGTAAAGATCGAGTTATTGATATTATAGTGCATATTCAGAAGATAAATAAATGACATCGTCGATTTTTTTTAGTTCATTTAATTCAATGTACTAGGTTAATCATTTGTTAAAAAAAATATTATGAACCAATCAAATAAGTTTAGTTTAGTTTTAATCTCTTTAGAATCAACTTGAAAATAGTAAGAAAGAGATACAATGAAATTAAGAAAAAAAATCAATTAAACAGATTTTATTAAAAGAATATTCACAACTTTTAAATTTTTCCATTCGATTAATCTTAATTTACTTTATTTTATATAATAATTTTCTAATTCAATTTTAAATTTAATAACAATTCGTCATTTTTCAAAGAATTTCTTTAAGTTAATACATGAGAAGAGAGTTATGTAGAAATAAAATGAGCAATATAAATAAAAATAATAAAAGACAAAAATATAAAAAATGTGGGTAATAAATTTAAACAAAGATAAATTGAGAAAAAAAATATAACATAAAAAGAAAAAAAAAACAAAAATAATATAGTTGAGGCCTTTTTGGGTATTCTAAGCTCAAAACCTGAGCCCACCTCACCCTTTTCAAAGCAAAAAAAAAAAAAGGTTGAAAAATATTGCACTCAACAAGAATCAAACTCAGAATATTCAATTTAACAATGAACCCACTAGCCAATGAGCCACGCTCCTCTTTAGTTGTTGAGGGAGTTTATTTTATGTCACGACCCGATTTCTTGAGTCATGATGGCACCTAATATACCCCACCAGTAGGTAAGCCAACCCATAACCATGAACATCAAGCAATGAGCGTAAGGTCAGAAACTAGCGAAAATAATAATCTAAACAAGGACAACAAGGTGGAAACAAACCAAAAATATATATACAGAAATCCCTCCCAGAACCTGGAAGTCACTAGTACAGAGCTATCTAATAAAGAGTACAGGTCCCAAAACTGGACCACAACAAAGCGTGTCTCAAAGACAACAAGACTAGCTAAAACAAAAGAAGGAGACAAGACAAACCCAAAACGCCAAGTGCTTGCCCTCGTCTCCGAATCACAGCTGCAAAAGAAGGCTGGAACTACTCACCACTGGTATTTGGTACTGGGACCTGCATCACGAAATAGATGCAGAGCGTAACATGAGTACCAACACAACAGGTACTCAGTAGGCATCAAAGGCCGACTGAGCAAAAGGGGTAAAAACAAATAGAAAGGATAGAATCTAGACACAGAGAGGTCAAAGTGGATATGAAAAAAAGCACACGAGCAGACCAGAAATAAGCAAAGTACAACTAAACTAAACCTAACTGAACCCCCATAAGCCCAGAAGGTACACTCGTGCGCAAGTTTAAATAAAACCTAAACGGACCCCCATAAGCCTGACAGGTACACAGAAAAGCTAAGTTTACTGAGAAAGAAGAAAATCGGGCTCCCAGCCCAAAGTAACCAAGATAACCCATCAGACTCCACCCAGCCAGCAGTGCACTCCCAGCCCACCTAGAAAGAGTGACCCAAAGGGGCACCCTACCAAACAGTCCACTCCCAGCCCAACTAGAAAGAGGGACCCGAGGGTGAGGTTGATATCGCGAGTCGTCATACCTTGCAGTTAGCTCCCAGCCCAGCTAGAAAGAACAACCCGGGGACACCTTGCCAATAGCACACTCCCAGCCCAGCTAGAAAGAGAGGCCTGGGGGTGATTGCCGAAATCAGCGAGTCTACCCAACCAGCGATATGCTCCCAGCCCAGCTAGAAAGAACGATCCCGGGGGTAATGGTATCTCCAGTAGGATCCAATCCAACAACAGCCACCATGGAACGCTGTCCACTCTAAGAAATCACAGAAAAGGCTCCAAGCCTATACTATCTCAATCCCACGCCTCTAGTGATGCATCGAACCTTCGAGAACGCGTTGAAATAGCAAAATTAGAGGGAGAAGATACAGAAGTGCAGCAAACAGCGATAACGCCTAATCTAAGGCTCAGACTCAAGTCTGCTACTCCAGTCTACAAGGAGATAAGTCATCTGAACGACATCGGCAAAAAATTAAGGTTGTCCATCCCATACGGGTCATAAGTCTAAGGCAATGCTAGTCTAACCTAGACTAAGGACATCATGCTTACGGTTAAGGATGAACAAAACATACAACACATAGCATACAAGCATACAATAGCATTTAGCACATAAGCATGCAGCTCTACTAAACCGGTTAACATGATACTACACCCGAAATACTAACATAAGGTATATAATCAAAGTAAAGTAGGAAACTGGTACCCACCCCCAATTCACTCCAATCGACATGTTTTTACACAATTAAGCTCAATCTAATAGAAAGAAAGTCGTAGCCTACCTTAAGGCCGACCGTGCGCGCTCCAAATCACTTTGCCGGAGCTTTTCCTTCCCGAACGACCTTTGAACGTTGTCACTCTATCAAATATAGGATCACAACGTTAGTACGGTCATTTAGACACCAAAATCACAACAAACGGAGACGGATCAATTTCGGAGTCAAAATGGAGATCGTGGGACCCGCACCAAACTGTTTGAATTTGACTTCGTCAAGAGACCCAAAATAGTACCCCGAACATGTGTTCCAAAATGAAACACAATTCGAGGCTCAAAACGCAGCAAAAACCAACATGCAAGAAAACCACACTTTAATCAACTTAAAAGAAAACATGCAGCATTCTAAACTTGAAATTTACAAGAATCTAATGGTGCTCAACACTCTTTGAACACTCCAAGACGTAGCCACAATAATTCCCAGCACGTGGGACTTCGAATCACCCAAAACCTAGCTAAAATGAATGAGATATGACCAAAACAAGGAAGCCAAAAGCAAAAGCTCGAAAAAGGTTACAACAATCAGGTTTTTTGCTAAATTTACCTTGAACTACGTGCACCCAACAACTTTCAAACACTCTACAGCGAAGCCACCGAAAATACGAAGCTCCTACACTTCGAATCGCCTAATTCGGTTGAGAGATGAGAGAGTTATGAGGGTTTTAAGTTTGGAAAAGGGTTGTTGATATTTCTACATTTTAAAGCAGATTTTTCTGCATTATCTTTCCAAAAACTTAAAAACTCCGACGGGGTGCTCTGATCTCGTTCGAAACCCCGTGCATGCAAACGAGATATGCAACCATACCAAAATCAATATTCCAGACTCAATGGCGCAATCAAATTTCCATACGACGTCATCTTGACAAAAAGTGAGTCCCACACCCATACACTATTTTAAGTCAAAAACCACAAAAGGGCTCGAAAAAATATCAGAAATCTCGGGACATAAAAGAAGGGTCAATCTAGACCAAACTCGACATTCCGGAGCTAACCGCGCTGACGGAATTCTCATTCGAGCGCGTTTAGTCAGAGTGTTGACTAAAGTCAAACTTAGGCTTAAACTTAAAGTTAAAGCGCCTAATCGCACCGACTCACACTGAAAACCTCGGGAGTTATGCCGACCATGCTACTAGCCTAAAATGATCCTTCTAGAGCTGATGAAATCGTCAAAATTAGATGATGATGTCATCTTTTTGAACTTTTGATCGAAAATGATCGTTCAAGGTTTATAAGCTCCAAAAACACTAAACTCGCACAATAACTAAACGAACGACCAGGTGACCAAACTGTCAGTCCCAGCAAGTCATAAATGACTTGGAGTCGCTACAGGAACGCTCTAAACGACACACAAAAGGAAAAACACATAAATGACCAGGAGGGTCATTACATTTTACTAGCTATACACTTAAAATCAAAAGTTTACCTTATATATACAGTGTAATTTTTCGACGAGAGAGTTCGGGTGAACCCCTAAGTTGCACTTAGGTCTGCCATTGTCATCACATAGTGTATTAAAAACTCTATAATAATCATATAATATCTAGTTTTATCTAGCTCTTATTGAGATTACTTTTTGCTTTGAGGTCCCTTTTTCTTTATTAATAAATTCAGCCCTAGACACACCTTGCCTAGCGGATTTGCTTTTTAAAAAAGGTTACCAAACCTTGGGAACAATACTTTTCTTCTCCCAGATGAATTCCTATTACTATCTGAATTGTGTAAATATTTATACTCTCTCTGTCCCAATTTATATGACTCGCTTTCCTTTTTAGTTAGTCCCAAAAAGAATGACACATTTCTATATTTAGTAACAATTTAACTATAAAATGTCTATTTTACCCTTAATGAAATGATTTACAGCCACACAAATTTCTATCATTCATTTTGGACCACAAGTTTTAAAAGTCTTTCTTTCTTTCTTAAACTCCGTGCCGAGTCAAACTACATCACATAAAATGGGACGGAGGGAGTAACATATAGAATAGAACTTCTATTTTAGGCTCTGCATTTTCAGGGTCTTCATCCCTCAATCTGAAGTTTTCCTGCTTTGCTGCTTTAGTTGTTTGCTCGCTACTTTAAAAGACTCGTTGAGCTTAATAGCCTTGTGTAGAGAAAGATCGCATTCTTCTTGAACCTCTTTTATACACGCAACACGATGAACATCATTTCTTTCCCATTTTAAGCCAAAACTGACTCTTCTGCCTCTAATTGCTATATACTGTAGTTCTGTTTCCTTTTCCGCTTCATCCAAAAACATTTTATTTCTAGACTTACTTATTTTGGTTATCTCTTTCAAGTTTCCGACCTTCAATAGCTAACGCTATATCATCTAAGGCCTTTCTACTCTTTTGACAATGTAATTTTCTCATTCTCTTTTACTCATTTCGAGTTCAGACTCGAGTTTTTCCATTTCTTTCTTTGTCGAATCTACAATCTCCCTATTGCAAGAATGTTCCATTTGTTTGCTTAAACAGCTAACACTATATCTTCTTTTTTTGGTCATTTATTGTTTCTTTTCTCCTCTCTGCTTGACCAGACTTGCACAAAAACACATTTTTTGACTGTTTATAAGTTGTCTTCTCTGTTGTCTAGACTCCCAGGGAAGAAATCTGAATATAATTATTGCAATATTACAACATATTCCGTGTAATCCTACAACTATTGCATTATTGAAATTGCAAAATAAACAATGCTTTTGCACCTGTAAATGTGTACAAATAAAATATTCAAAAGTCTTCAACTATATTCAGTACATAAAAGAGAGTAATTATATGTTGAAGGAAGACGTTCTTTTTGTAGAATTTTGAACTCTTCAACTAATTCGGAGTTGCTTGAGTTGTACGACATTGTTGGGTTGTTGTATCCTGGAGGGGGCAAGTCAAGAGTAATACTGCTGGATCGGTGTAGATTATGCCGCAATGTGCTTGAAACTCCTTAAAGATAACGAGATATCTGCATCTCAGCTGTAACCTATTATAATTTATTGTATTTGTGGTATATTACACCAACAAATACAAATGAAGAAGCTAATGAACAAAAAGCAAAATAGTGCAGGTAAACACCTTTATTAATTTCATTCTGGTTTCTAATTTTAAGCTAGCATTCAAAACATAATTACAAATAGATAAACTAAAACTTAGGTTCAAAATCACTCACATGATATTACAAACAGTACATGACTCCAAGTAGTACTATACGACAACTTTACTAAGGAAATCAGGTAATTAACTTGCAGCTCAGAAATAACACCATCGGAATAGATATTGATCACTTCTATGTTTCAAGAAATGCATTCTTGATTTTGTTAAGCCTCTTCACTACTTCATTCATGGTCACTCTTGATTCTAGTGTTTCCTTTGTGCAGTATAAAGCCAATTCTATCATGGAGGCAACGTAGATTTCACTTTTACTAGTGATTTCTTCTTCCTCAGAAAAAAGATTAGCATCCACAACGTCCATCATAGTCCCTGAAAATGATTGTGTGATCCATTTCCTCAAGTCAAGATTTTCATTGCATATATCTTCATCTGTTGGCCTTCTTTTGGTCAAAACTTCCATCAACATGATGCCGTAGCTATAAACATCACCACTAGCAGACACTATTCCCTCCGAGCCATATTCTTAGGAAAGGATTGAAGAAAAGTTACTCAATTTAAACACAACAATAATTCTCTTTTTACTTCTACAAATTGGAGAGGCAATGGCCAAGCTAACTGGTGTAGTAAAAAACACCAATGCAGATAAGAACGACATTGGCAGAAAGCAAACTGAAATCAGCGGAGAATACACTAAGAGAATGGGTTGATGAAATACGCTCAGCTAGTAGTGGTAGCAAACAGACTTGGGCGGAACAGGTGGAAGGGCCTCTGGTGACGCCTGCTAGAACTTCGATTTGACATCAATAAGTTAGCAAACGAAGGATTCAAGCTGGAATATGTCTGACTTGAAGTAAAGAGGGATAGGAAAATCGGGGAAATAGAATCGGAGGATATCAGTTCAGAGATAGCTTACTGGAAAACTGTTGTAGTATACTATGTTCTAGGGGCTCACCCATCATTCACAATCTTAAAGGGTATAGGGGAAAATTGGGATAAATAAGACAGGCATGTTGAAGAATGGGATAGTCTTAGTGAAGTTTGAGACTGAAGAGGGGAAAAATAAGGTGCTACAAGGGGGTATACTCCACTTCGACAGCACGCCATTCATTGTCAGAGCATGGAATTTTCTAGGGAGGAACTCTATGTTAATTACACAAAGAGTTACATATGACTGGAAACCTTCTCTGTGTAAAGTTTGTCACAAATATGTCCATTTCTGCAGAAAGAAGAAAGGGCTTGTTGGTGCAGAATCAGAGGATAAAGAGGAGGTTATAGAAACCAAAAGATCAAATAAGACTAGTGCTAACGACGTCCAAAAAACAGTTAGCATGAGAGCACATAGTATTGTATATGTAATATGACAAGGAGTAGGTTCAGTGAGGAGCACAAAGAAGTGTGGAGGATACAGGAGGGACAAGCCAGATTAACAGGGAGCAAGGCACTGGGTGGACACAACCAGTAAGGACTGGAAGGTCTCCTCAGATGCTGGTCATAAACAAGTTACAAAGTTTGGGTTAATGCAGACAAGGAGAATATAGGGGGTATCAAAGATGGAAGTACAGTGAAGGCTTCATGGGTAGTAATGGGAGACTTTAACAATGTGCTTAAGCAAGACGACAGAATAGGGGGAAATCCTATCACCTATGCAGGAGTGTGTAGAGGAATGTGGGCTGACAGAAATGCCCAGCTCTGGAAGCCATTACACTTGGAATGATAAGCAGGATCAGAGAAGAGTCTTCTCCAAAATTGATTGGGTTTGGGTTAATGGTGACTGGATTGACAAGATTCCGCAATGTGAAAACACTTTTCTTCCTGAAGGTGTGAGTGATCATTGTCCAGCCAAACTATCATTAGTACAGTGTGCTGAGTATTGAGCAACAATTGCAACTTCTAAGGGAGTATACCAAGAAGGAAGTTAAGGATGCAGTATTTTCCATCAATATAAATAAAAGTCCAGAACCAAATGGGTATAGGAGTGGGGATGATATTATGGCAGCTGTACTGGAGTTCTTCAAGAATGGGAGGTTGTTAACTCAGACTAATGCCACTATGATTATACTGATCCCTAAGATAGACAGACCCCTGAACACTGCACAATTTTAAGGCCATTTCTAAGATGCTGTGTAAAAGAATAAGATTGGTATTGCCACACTTACTAAATCAGTCACAAGCAGCCTTTGTTAAAGAGAGATCCTTCGTCTATAATGTCCTCATGTGCCATGACTTGATGAGACACTATAATAGGAAGACATCTCCAAGATGTATGATGAAGATAGACCTAAGAAAGGCCTATGATATGGTTTGATGGGAATTTGTAGAGGAAGCCTTGCAAGGTTATGAATTTCCACAACAGTTCGTTCACTTAATTATGCAATGTGTTACTACAAATAGGTTCTCAGTTAAAGTGCATGGTGAGGGGCATGGTTACTTTGAAGGGAAGAGAGGTTTGCGACAGGGAGGCCCAATATCTCCGTTACTATTTGTTTCAGTTATGGAATATCTATCAAGAGTATGACAAAATGACGCAACTCCCTGATTTCAAGTTCCACCCAATGTGTAAACCAACTCAACTTACTCATTTGATGTTTGCAGATGATCTAATGTTATTTTGTAAAGGTACTACAGTTTATGTCCGGAGGGTAATGGAGGCCTTACAACACTTTTCTGATACAACTGGATTAGTAGCAAATATCGATAAATCCAATGTATTTTTAGCTAGGGTGAATGATGTCACTAAGAAGGAAATACTAGAACCTATGGTTTCATGGAAGGTACAATTCCAATAAGGTATCTGGGACTTCCCCTTTCCCAGAAGAAATGGAGTAAACAGGATTGTTATCAACTTGTAGTGAAAATCACTGCTACGATACATGTCGTTTCAGCGAGGCATCTGTCGTATGCAGGAAGATTGCAAGTTATAAATGCAGTATTATTCTCTATGCATAATTTTGGGGCTCAGTATTCATCTTGCCAAAAAGCATTCTAGAGAAGGTGGATAAAAGATGTAGGAATTACTTGTGGGGGGCCTCCGATGAGAAAAGAAAAGTAGCCTTGGTAGCGTGGCAATAGGATCTGCCTACCAAAGAAGTATGGTGGACTGAATGTTAAAAATGCAGCTGGTGGAACACTGCGTCAGTGGGGAATTTAATATGGTTAATAAATGAAAAAAAGGACATTTTGTGGGTAAAATGGATACACATATGAGGTGTATATGAAATCGACGGACTCCTGGACGCACAAACCACCAGCGGATTGCAGCTGGTATTGGAAGAGGATAAATAAATTGAAGTGAAGTATGACTAGTTGGTATTGTAATGGGAGGTTTACTCTCACCTCGTCTGGGATATACTCAATATCTGCAAGATATTTGGCAATAATAGGGGCCAGACAACCTATGCAGGGGGTACACCTTATATGGAATTTTGTTCAACTACCTAAACATAGGTTCGTGATGTGGTTAGCTTCTCAGGGCAAATTGTTGACAAATGAGAGGATGGACAGCTTCAGCATGGCCTGTGATACGACCAATTGTTGTCTATGTGAACGGGATAGAGTGGAAACTGGCCAACATATGTTTGAGGAATTTCCTTGGACGAGAATGGTATGGGAAGAGCTGAGTAGATGGATGAACCTACAACTTCGACATAGGGACATATCACAGAACATTGTATGGATTATGAGAACACACTGGAAGAAATTCAGGAAGGAAGTTATAATTGAAGTGTATGGGGCATATATTTTCCACACGTGGACAGCAAGAAACTGGAAGATATTCCGCCAAATCAATGTACAAAAAGCAAGCATAGTAACACAGATCAAAATGGAGATATGAGTGGAGTTTCTTAAACAATCCAAGAAAGCAAGAGAATGCACTGGACTAGTAGATGCTATTTATGAGTAAATTAGAATGGATATAGACGACTATTTGATGTTTGTTTAGTGAGGCCAATTCCTGTTAACCTAGAAGGTTGGCTGGGATGTGGTTCTTTAGTAGTACAGAATTGTCTTTTTTGATGCTAGTATGGTAATATTCACATGAATTTACCAAAAAGTAAAAAACTTGGAGAGGCTTAATTATGATAAGAGAAAATAAATGAGAGTAGATTTTTTATACCTGGTGCAATGTATCCAATAGTGCCCAATGTCTCGGTATAAGCAATGGACTTGCTTATGGCTAAAATTTTAGAGATTCCAAAATCACCAACATGAGCCACCATATCTTCATCCAAAAGAACGTTGGCTGGATTCAGGTTGCAATGAACTATTGAAGTGACATGACCATAATGTAGATATTCAACTGTCACAACCACATCAAGCATTAAGGCGCCTCTTTGAAGGAGGTTCAAGTGGCTATCTTCATTGTACAGCCTATTCTCAAGACTCCCATTGGGCATAAATTGCAGAACAAAGGCTCTTATATAGTCACTAGAACAAGTAGTAATCACCGGAACAAGATTTCTGTGTCTGACATTTCTCGTCACTTCGCATTCGGTATCAAACCTCTTGCATACTTGCTCATTTTCCAAATCCAGAACCTTAATGGCCACTACAGTTCCACTAGATAATGTGCCTTTGTACACAGAACCAGAGCTTCCCTCACCAATTAAATATGATTTATCAAAATTATTTGTTGCTCGTTGAATCTCATGATAAGAAACTAATTGATGAGTCCCGATCTCCGGTACCTTCTCCACATCTTTGGACTTCCCTTTCTTTTGTCGTTTCATTATCCAAATTGAAACCAACAAGAATATCATAAAGGATGCAATAATCACTGGAGTAACAATTTTTAGTAGAACCTCCTTAAGCTTTGATTATTTTCCTGGATTAGTGATAGCACAATCAGGAATATCCAATATGTGCATTCCTCATAGACCTTTGTTCCCGAGAAATGATTGCAGAGTGGAGTTTGCAAACACGCCACCACTCGGTATTGACTCGCAAGCGAGGCAAGTGGCCAAGTCCATAAGGGATGTCACCGCGAAAGTTGTTGTTCTGGAGATTGAGAACACTGAGGAAGGATAGATTGGCAAAAGACGGAGAAATTGTGCCTTGAAGTTGCAAATTAGGAAGAGTCAAGGCCACAACCCTTTGCCTTTTTGGACTGCAAATGACACCATACCAAGAGCAAAAAGAGGTTTTTTGGTCCAATTGTTGGCCAAAAAATGATTAGGCCTTGTAATAAGATTTTGGAAAGCTAATAGAGTTTGTTGGTCAGTTTCATTTGAGGAAGCAAATGATACAGAAAATTGAATTAGAAAGAGAAGAATCAATAAGAGAACGTTCTTCTTCATGTTGTTACTAACAGATTGATTCTAAGCTATTGTCATACACACCCTTATTTAAAATTATATTGAACTGAATTACTATTATACTCAAGATCCTCAAGAATGAGGATAAGAATGAAGAACTTACGAGAAGAAGAAGAGAGGAAATATTATTGAATCAAAATGTATAGAGTCGAGAAGACCTCTTACCTTCGTTAAGAATACAATGAGGGTATTTATAGTTAACTAATTTAACTACCTAAGTATATGGGCCATATTAGTGTATTGGGCCACAATTTGCATTGGGCCTTACAATTTCATTATTTCCAACAGTCTCCTCAAGCTAGGAGTGATAAATAGATTAAACATTCCTAGCTTGGACATGAGAACTTCATGTTGTAGCCTACTTAAGCTTTTTGTAAGGATATCTGCTGGCTGATCTTTGGTTGATATATATTCTGTTCTGACTAGTCCTTTCTGAATTTTTTCTCTTATAAAATGACAATCAATGTCAATGTGTTTGGTCCTTTCATGGAATACTAGATTGGCAGCAATTTGGATTGCTGATTTGCTATCACTGTAAACACATACGGGAAGTTGTAGTTGCACTCCAAGATCTTTCATTAATCCAATTAACCAAGTTAGTTCTGACACAATAGTTGCCATGCTTCTGTATTCCGGCTCTGCTGAGCTTCTCGAAATAGTATTTTGCTTCTTTGACTTCCATGAAATGAGTGAATCACCTAGTTTTACAATAAAGCCTGTAACTTATCTTCTTGTGACATAGCATGATGCCTAATCAGCATCACAGAATGCTGAGATTGTGTCCTTCTTGTTGCTAGACATGAGAATTCCTAAGCCAGGTTATTGTTTGATATACCTAACTATTCTAAGAGTTGCTTCCATGTGTGATCTTTTTGGTTGCTGGAGAAACTGGCTAAGTGTTTGCACACTATATGCTATGTCAGGTCTTGTTACAGTTAAGTACAATAATTTTCCAATTAACCTCTGATAGCTTGCCTGATCTTCTATCACTTCATCTATTTCTTTAGTACTTGACTCATCTGCCTTCTTCTTCAAGTGTTCATCATACTCTTTAGTAGTTAACTTGACATTATTGTCCGTAGGTGTAGTAGTTGGCCTTGCACCACTGAGTCCAGTCTCAAAGATCAATTCCAATGCATATTTTCTTTGATGCATTATAATTCCTGATTCAGCTCTTGCAAACTCTATTCCTAAGAAATACTTAAGTTCACCCAAATCCTTCATTTTGAAAGTTGTCTGTAGTGCATTTTTTGTTTCTTTGATTAGTTGTAGATTGTTTCCGGTGATGAGCATATCATCTACATATCCAACACAGCTGTGAATCCTTTTTCTGTCCTTTTGGTATACAATGAATGGTCATATTGACTCTGTACAAATTTGAACCTCAATAGTGCTTCTGATAATTTTTCATTCCACTATCTTAGTGCTTGTTTCAGACCATATAAGGATTTCTTAAGTCTGCATACTTGTCTCAATCCCCCCTGACTTTGAAATCCTTGTGGCAAGTCCATGTAGATTTCATCATATAGATCACCTTGAAGGAAGGCATTGTATACATCCATTTGATGTATGTTCCACCTTCGAGCAGCTGCAATAGCCAATATTGATCTAACAATTACTATTTTTACTACTGGACTGAATGTCTCTTGATAATCTATTCCCTCTTGCTGGCTGTAGCCTTTTGCTACAAGCCTGTCCTTATATCTTTCTATCTCCCTATTAGCCTTGTACTTAACTTTGTAAACCCATTTGCAGCGAATTGAAGTCTTGCCATGTGGTAGTTGCACTATCTCCCATGTGTTGTTTTGTTGTAAGGCATCTACCTCAACTTTCATAGCTTCAACCCATTGTTTGTCTTTAACAGCTTCTGCATATGTAGAGGGTTCAGTAACACTAGAAACAGAAGAAATGAATGTAGCATACTTAGGATGAATATAATCATAAGATATATAATTTGACAGTGCATAAGGTGCATCATTGTCAATACCGAGAGATACAAACTCTTTTATCCAACAAGGTGGATGAGTTCCTCTAGTTGACCTTCTTGTTGGTTGAGCTGCAGGATTTTGTTGTACGCTAGGTTAAGCCACAGGTTGAGCTATAGTTTCAGCACTAGATTCACTTATAGATTGAGTTACAGATTGAACCACAGGTGGTACTGGTACATCTGAAGGAATGATGCTAGAAGTAGTAGAACCTCCTGACCTTGGAGCACCATTATTTGAACCTGTGAGTTGCTGCAAACTTGCACTAGGATTAGCAGTAATAGGCAATAGAGGATCATTATTATTATTAAGTTCAGGTTGTAGAAAAATAGTGTATGAACCTGTAGAAGCATTCGCAAAAGGAAAAATATTTTCCTTAAATTCCACATCCCTAGTGACAAAAAAACACTTGGTGGCTAGATCATATAAGATGTATCCCTTTTGAGTCTCAGAATACCCCATGTGTATAGCATGTCTTGACCTAGATTGAAGCTTGTCTATTTCATTTAGAACCTTAGCAAAACACAAACAACCTAGAACTCTTAGGTGCACAAGAGATGGTTTCCTATTGCGTAGTTTTTCAAAAGGAGATAGATTACTAATGACTTGTGAAGGCAACCTATTTATATTATAGACAGCTGCTTGCACACACTTTCCCCAAAATTTAATGGGAATATGTGCTTGAAATCTTATTGCCCTAGTCACTTCAAGGATGTGTCTTTGTTTTCTCTCTGCAATCCCATTTTGTTGGGGTGTATAAGGGCAAGATTTTTTATGAATGATACCTAAGTTGGTAAATAATTCATGACACATAGAATTTACAAACTCTGTTCCATTGTCTGTTCTAACAATCTTAACATCTGCATCATATTGAGTTCTAACATGTATCAAGAAATTCTTGATATACATGAAAACATCAAATTTTTGCTTTAACAAGAATATCCAGGTAAACCTTGAGAAATCATCAACAACAGTTAAAACAGACTTACAACCTTCATTAGTAGCAGTTCTATAAGGACCCCAAACATCTATATGAACTAGATCAAAAAGCCTACTAGTAGTAGTAACACTTAGTGGAAAAGGTAGTCTAACTTGCTTAGCACAAGGACATACAGTGCATTTATTTAATGACTCTACTATATTGGACATACTATTTGAAACTAGTTTAGTAAGAGTACTAGCAGACACATGACCGATCCTTTTGTGCCACAGGTCAATATCTTCTGTAGGAACTACATTCATAGTTATCAGTCCACATTTAGCCACTTGAGCTTTAGGGATACTGAGTCCTGCTAGATAATAAAGACCTCCCACTTCTTTACCAATCTCCTTCACCTTTCCAGTGAAGAGATCCTGAAAGACACAAAAATCAGGGTAAAATTTCACTGAGCAATTCAATTGTCTAATAATCTTAGATACTGACAGTAGGCTAAACTTAAATTAAGGAACATAAAATACATTATGAATACTACTTCTAGATGATAGATTGTTGGATCCTATATGAGACACTTTGGTTCGTTCACCATTTAGTAAAACAACATTTTTTTAACATTCAGGTTGTGCAAGTGTATTAGTGTCCAACATAGATAAATCAGGAGTCATATGATTTGTAGCTCCTAAGTCAATAATCCAATTAGGTGGATTACTTGTGACCAGCAGAGCACTACAATTACCTGTCACGTTTACTGAGTGTGAAGCATTCATATGGCTTTGTTCTTGCGCTTGATCGGCCTGATTCTTGTCGAACATATGACAGATGTCCTCATATTGCGACTGAGTAAACCTAGGTCCATCATCCATTCTATGTTGTCCTGAAGAGGGAACTCCATGTAGTGCATTTGGTTCTGTAACGGAAACTGAGTAGGTTGCTGGAGATATTCTCCTGATTGATGCCAGTTCTAAACTACCACATTGTGTGTTGCATTATAAGCACAAGGACCTCCACCTCTTTTGTACTTAAACCTGTTGACTGCTTGACCCTGTCTACCTTCATATTTTCCATCTTGACCAAATTTAGGATGATCTTGTGGATATCCTATCAACTTGTAGCAGTCAACCTTGTAATGTCCCTTAAATTTACAGTGATCACAGAAGGCATTAGGATTGTAATTTGGATTGTACTTTCTTTTAGGCCTTGAACTTTCAGCTTTAGAGTACATGGCTAGTGCATCTGATTTACCCATACCTTGACTCTTATTTGTCGTTGCACTGAAAAGACCAGTTGAGTTAGATGCAGCAGCCAATGTTCTTTGATTTTCATCACTCATTACCATAGCATAGGCCTGATTTACACTTGGAACAGGGTTAAGTAGTAGAATGTGACTTCTAGCTTGAGAGTAAGACTCATTTAGTCCCATTAGAAACTGATATAGTTTTTGCCTTAGAAGATAGACTACAAAATCCTTGGATCTCTCACAGTTACAGCTAGGAGCAGGGATCATAGAACTAAATTCATCCCATATATCCTTCAACTTTGTGTAGTACTCAAATACCAACTAAGTGCCTTAAGCGCATGAGGCAATCTCTTGGTGAATGTTGAACACCCTAGAACCATCAACCTTTTCAAATCTTTATTTCAAGTCTTCCCATACAGCCTGTGCATTCGTAGCATAAACCACTCCTCCAATCAAATTGTTAGCCACGGAATTCATTAGCCATGACAATACTATAGCATTCACATGCTCCCATTGATGTCCTAGATTCTCAGGAAAGAATTCCTTCTTCCAAGTTCCATCAACCAACCATAATTTATTCCTTCCAAGTAATGCAATCCTCATAGGTCTACTCAACACAATATAGTTCTCATTACCTTTCAACTGAAATGAGATAATTGACGCACCACTCATATCTGTGGACTGTAGATACAAAGGATGATTGTAATCAATCGTAGTATTAACTCCTCCAGTAGTAGTAGTAGTATTAACTCCTCCAGTAGTAGTGCTAGTGTTTCCATTCCCTTCAATTGCCAGTTTCCTATTTACAGTGACTCTACGATTTTAACAACTTTGTTCTCAAGATATACACACAAATTTATGTATCTAGACTTATGACAAGCACCTTGCAAGCGAATTTTTTCCAGATTTGTTCTTTGATTCTACTATCTTTCGATGCAACTGAATTGAGCAATTGCTAAAAGTATGATTTGAACACAATGTAGAGCAATCAAATTTGACAATTACTGCAACTACACAATTAAACTTCTATGATTTGTTAATTGAAACTCATCTGATATTGCACAATGTAGCTGTTGTGACTCGAGGATTTCAGATCTCAATTCTTCGATTGAAAATTGCTTCTTCCTCCCACAGTCACTGATCGTCGGTGCTCTAATACCATGAACTGAATTACTATTATACTCAAGATCCTCAAGAATGAGGAGAAGAATGAAGAACTTACGAGAAGAAGAAGAGAGGAAATATTATTGAATCAAAATGTATAGAGTCGAGAAGACCTCTTACCTTCGTTAAGAATACAATGAGGGTATTTATAGTCAACTAATTTAACTACCTAAGTATATGGGCCATATTAGTGTATTGGGCCACAATTTGCATTGGGCCTTACAATGTCATTCTTTCCAACATATATATATATATATTTATTTATTTACAAATGTACTAATAAAGTTAAATGATTTTGATTCCCACAAACTTTTTATTGAAATGTCATCACATTGAGGAATTGCATAATCTAAGGGGTAATGAAAATTATTGAGAAAAGTCGTCAGTTAACTTGAATTATTTTTAAAAAATTATAAAAATAAAAGATTGCATTATAGGGTACAAACCCAAGTCAAGGAGGGGGGGTCATGCAGTCTAAGTAAACAGACACCATACACGAATATATGATCTATTAAAACTGAATAAAATTATTCTATAATAAATATTATATCTAAACATATGATTAATAGTATATATCCCAACAATATCATACCTAATATATTTTTCCATTCACTATAATGAATAACTGTTGTGAACATATAATATTCTTGAACAATGTTTATGTGTAATATATAGCTGAAAGATAAAGTAATCATATCATTCGTTTAAGAGTGAATAGGTTAATAAATCACTAAACTATTTTTATTTCGCAAGTTTTATACATAAACTACAAAACTCATATTAAAACCTCATGGAGGAGGAATTATATGACGTTCAATATAACAAACGCAAAAACGACCAACTGATCACTATATTAGTTACTGAACCAGATTACAACAACTACTGATTACATAAAAACTGCAAGGAAATAAGAAGAAACAGAGAAGAGATGAGAAGAGAATTACAGAAGAAAATAGAGATGAGAAATAGAGATACGACGCAACAACAATAGCCTATCCTAATTACGCCTAGAGATAGTAGATTTATATCAGATACTTCCTACTCCACTTGTCGCATATTCAGCACGCACTTTACCCCCACGTTCTGTTAGACAAAGTCAACAAATCTTTTAGATGGTATTTTCACACGGTTATTCCTTCTAGGCTGAATAAAATTATCTTCCGATTTAGCCCTGTTGTCCTCCACGTTATCACTATGGTTCATAACATTCAACGTGAACATCAACCAGGCACGTTCAATTGAAACCCCGTTGACATCAGTGACAAATCTAGAATTTTCACTATGGGGTTCGAAAAATTAAATATAGTGCTTGAGATTTGAACGTGAAGCCTCAAGGTGAATTTTGAATTCTTTGAGCCAACCTCTAGTCTTGTTTTTAGGGGATTCAAAATCTATATATATACATAAAAAATTAAAAAAGATCACCTTATATGCATAATTTCTTACCGAGGGGGTTTGGGTGAACACCTTCCCGCCCACCTAGATCCACCCTTGCTTTCATGCAGGAACATCCAATAATGTAGATATGAAATTCGCAAAGAAATGATACATAGTTTAGGGTAACTTATTCACTCTTCATTTAATTTGTATGTATATGTGTTATATATATATATATATATATACACACTATATCAGGGAACGTGCTATGCACGTTTATCCCAAAATATTTTATGTAAATTTTGTATTATAAATGACATATTTTATCCCCTTCAAATCTATTGTTATTTACTAAAATAAATTCATTATTTTTACGATAGAAAGTACATATATCTTTAAAAAAAAAAAATATCATTAATTATAAAATTGACTAAAAGTGCATAAAGTATTCAAATGAGGATACTAATTAAAATACCACATCTAGGCTAATGTACACAAAGCAATAAACCCGTAAATTCTCAATAATAATAACTACAAAACAATAGAAAGTTGTACACAAACAAACAAGAACCATAAACATTAAACAAAACATATAAAAAGAGACAAGAGAAGAAGCATAAAGATTTTCTCTTTCCTTTTAAAAAAAAAAAATGTTTTAAGTGTGTATAACATTGTGTCAAATATCACTATTTATATGATGGAATTGAGGAATACAAAGAGTTTTCATAAATATGACATTAACCCATTTGAGATCCTGGATGAGAATGATAGGTGGAGAGTAAAAACCATAAGAAATATAATTAGTGGGAGTTACATATATTTACATAAATGGAGTGTTATTGGTAATAAAAATTATGTAATGTAGTTCACATTAATACAAATATTTTTATATATAAAAAAAATATAATATATGTTTGTATGGTTTTTTTCTTTTTGTGGAGAGAAAACATGACCATTCATATTTCCAATTGGAAGATGAACAAAACAAAAAAAATCATATTTACTCCACCATGAAACTAATACAAAGAGTACATATTCAAAAGACTTTATAGCGGTTGATTCATGTACTAATATGATTATTTACTATTTATTATTTAATTTGTTAAATAATTTATAACATTTAAATTTAATGTAGGGATAAAATCGTAATCTAACTTAAGCCTAAAATTCTTCGCACTTTAGTATAACTAGTCCTGGGCACGTGTGTCCCATGCATGCTAAGTTGTGTGAAGTTGTTATAACGATATATATATATATATCATATATAAAAGAAAACCCTCAACCCGGTGATGTGGCGCAACCACAAAAAAAATTCCCTTTTTTTTTTATTATATTCCCAAAAGTACCCTTCCCCTCCTCCCAAAATGCCACCTTCAGTCGTTTCCCTTCATATACAACGTAACTCTTCATAACATATGCGACGAAAGCCTCCACACCATTTCACGATTGCAGCTCTCGAAATGTCTTTTTCCCAGCTTTATATCAAGTTTGCTATAGACATTTAATCAAACTATGCAGAAAAATTTATACTTACTCTCAAGAAAGTTCAATATCACTCTAACACATATACTTACTCTCAAGAAAGTTCAAATTCACTCTAGCACACCAAATGTATGATTATCTTCAATTCTTGGAATCCATTGCATGCTTGAAAACTGACCCCTACATTATTTCAATGCCTTTTTCCGTTTTACCTCCCAAGTGTTATGGGTTTCAAACACTTCCAGGCTTTTGTAAGATGTAACACCATTTGTTTTTTCCTAATTAATACTCTACCTCAGAGGTTTTGTGCATAAATAGATCCTTCAGATTTACACAAGCTTTTATTGTGCTTTAGATCTACTTTCCATTTCTTTTTGCCCTTATTCATTTTGAAATCTTACTTCACACTTTACACCAGATCCTTCTTTGCAATATACATTTGTTTATGGGTTGTTCAAAATTGCTCTTTAATCTTAAAATTCTTATACTTGACACCAAAATAAAAATATATCTTTACCGATCTTTTCCGTTTTACTTATAATTTACCTTTCAAGTGTTGTGCCTTTCAAAGACTACTAACTAGGATTCAGTAAGACATTACACTCTTTTTTATACTCCGTTGGGATTCTTAACTTGAGAAGCAAAACGTATAGATATAAGTTCTTAACTAGAGAAGAAAAATATTACGGTATTGTTACTATTCTAATCATTGCCTCTCTATGCTTATGGATAATAGGCCAAAAGAACTCTTGAACTTCGAACCTAAAACAGAAAGACTTGAACCACATCGTTGTCTTTGCCACTTTTACACTTACCTTTACGTATGGCTGGAAGCTTGGAACTTTATGTATACTTTATATTGTCTTTCCCATTATTGCCTTATGATCATCTTTGTTAATTGCAGTTCATCTCTTAACCGCACCACTCTGAACCGGAAAACAACAAGGTATGCTCACAACTTCTGAACTGGAAAAGATAAAGATTAAGGTATATTTGCAATTCTAACCATTGCCTATTTGGGCTTATAGCTAATGGGCTAAAAAATACTCCTGAACTGCAGACCAAAAACAAACTTATCTGCATTGTTATCTTAGCCACTTTTATCCTTTTATTTTATGTATGGCTGGAGGCTTGGAAATTTTGAAACGTTATGCTAATTTTGTATAATCTCATGCCTTTCCTGTTATTAAATTATGGTCGCCTTTGTTTATTGCAGTTCATCTCTTAGAGGAGCTTTTTTCTAGATTCATTTAATTTATAAAGTTCTCCTCTTTTGCCCTAGAAGTTGTGCAAAATGCCACCTCAAATCCCTATGTACCATCCAGGTATGATTTTATAAAGTTTATCATGGTTTGTAAAGTATATTATCATCATACTGAGGAGTTGAGATATTAAGATGTAAGTTACCATCCCCAAGGTGACCATACACGACTACTTTTGCTGAAGCATTTGTTAAATTTCAATTAACACAACATCAAATGATAGATGTTGCACCATTCACCGTCTTAAGCTGATTACAATTCATCTCATCCTCCCTATTTTTTCCAGATGAAAATATACACATCGCAGCTGGATGTTTGAATGGTGGGTGGTATTTTAGAGCAGGAGGAAACAGTTCAAATCCATGGTTCTAATAATAACAGTAATTAATAGGGAAAAGTTTTCATATGAAAGACGTGTAGACATCTTGGTTCTTATCAAGTAAAACATTAAACCAAGATGACATATAGGTCTTGACAATTGTATAAATTCAGGTGCAGCTACTATAAAATCTAACATATGGTAGTGATGAAAACTGTAAACCGGATGAAAATTAATACCAATAGAGGTTTGAAAGGGACACAGAACTACTCTTTATTCCTGTCTTGCTATTGTACATGCTTTTCAGAAATTAGTAATTGACATCTTTCTTCATGTGTTTTGTAGATTAATGATATTTTCCAGTGGCTGCCTACACAAGTTAAAACAAAGTGTATGCGGTGATCATGCAACCAGAAGCTCTTGGCATCACACAAAAGTTCATGAACATGTTGTGAAAATCTTGGTTGAATGCGTTGATATTATAGGGTATTAAACAACTCTCTGGTAATGTTGGCCAGGAAGAATGGAAGCCTGGGACACTCTGTGCTCTATATGAGACGTTAGCGATCACACAGAGCATTTCTTTTGTAAATTTCAGGCATAAGAGTAATTGGTTGACAGTCATAACGTGAAGCCGTGAATCACAGAGTCTTAGGTACACGGATATATGGGATCAGAATATTTGAGACATAATCATGTGCGAGTTTATATAAAACTGAATCTAAATCCAGTGATGTGGCACCACCACAAACCAGGAAACTCACTTATCTATTTTTATGAAATGCCCAAATCACGGCAAAAAAACTAATCTCCCCATACCGCCCTTCAAATTCAAAAGGTGCTTTCCCAAATCTACCTCTACAAAGGCTCTAAAAAATGCTTGCCCCATTCCCCTTATATACCTATCAATCTCCTTCCTAATTTCATATTCTTTCACACCATCGTACCTTCAACACTATCTCCATTAAAGATTAAACAAATGCTTATCACAAACTACTGAAGACTATTTTGGGTTGATACTGAAAGGTTGCTTGTGGGAAATTTTGTCCTTCACTTAGTAGGAGGATAAGGATAAGTTATCTGAAGCTCACGAGGATTCAATTCTGCTACTGAATTTGACACCGTTCTGAAGAGATCTTTGTCCTTTGGTTATCAATATTGTATCTCTAAATCGAACTTTTTATTGGTTCACCTTTTAAAAAAACTGTACTTAAATCTCCGTGGTTCCCGAATTCTTACTGGAGGAAAACTCCTACTATATTAAATCTCATTGTCTTTAGTCGTGTTTTAAGAAAACAATTTGTTTTTAATTCATGATTACTTAAAGAGATTTAATATATACACACACATACTTGAACATGTATGTTGCTCGTGTATCTCATTGTCACGCCCTGAGCCTACACCCTGGGCGGGACTGGCACTCGAGAACCATTGTTGGCCTCAAACAAATCTTTGGCCTGGCTTACTTACTCAGCGGAAGACTTTAAAAGCATTAAGAAAATAACTCAAATGCAAGATAACTCAACTATCTCAAACTAAACTCATAATGTTTTAGAAATAACATTTAACTTAGCCAAAGTGGCAACTCAAATATGAACATAAGCCAATAACAAGACTGTCTATCTATGAAGCCTCTAAAATTGAGATGGATGTCGGGACAAGATCCACGATATCCTAATGAACTAAAATGCTGAAAGCAATAAAAGGGATCCTCCGGAAAGCAAGGATGCTCACCACCAGACTCTGAGTGCTCAAATGGATCAACGATGCACTAAATGTTGATCCTGGTTACCTATGTCTGCATCATAAAATGATGCAGGCCAAATAGCATCAGTACATTGAATGTACAAGTATGGGAGGAGAATTCTAAAACAAGACATAAGCTTGAAATCATGAGAACAAATTAAATAATTTTTATTATCAATTAATATAGTACAATAATTAATCGTTAAAAAGATCAAGTAAATTATAAATATATTTTTTTTTCAAATTACATCACACAAGTATATTAGTTAAGAGTCATGATCTTATATTTTGATGCATGACCCTTTATTTTACATTCAAAGAAGGAAATTATTTACTAAAATAAAGCACTTCCTAATGATCATTCACCTTTGTTCTTCTAAAAAAAAGAGTAAAAAAAATGCTTTGTTCATCCCTAAAGAAGTTGATCCCCCAATCTTAGCTTCCCCATTCCTTGTATATCACATGATGTTGTTTACTCAAATATTTTTCATATTTATGGATGACAAATGTAGGAATAATCCAAAAATTATAAGAGAATATGTATAGTCAAGAGTTAGATGTCACGCCCCGAACCTACACCCTGGGTGGGACTGGCACTCGAGACTCGGCGGAAGACTTAAACACAAGAATGATCTCAAAAGGGTAACTCAGGTAATGTGTTAAAGCAATATTAAACTTAGCCGAAATGGCAACTCAAGTCTTAAACGTATACAACTGAATACAAAAAGCCTAAAGGACTATAACTACTCGTCTATGATGCCTCTAAAAAAAAGAGGGATATCGGGACAAGACCCCTGATAATCCTAACAACTAAAAGTACTAAATCAAAGTAAAAGGAGTCCTCCAAATAGCAAGGAGGCTCACCAACTGACTCTGAGCTCAACTGGATCAACAAGGCGCTGGATGCTGATCATGGTGTGTCTGGATCATAAAATGATGCAGGCTAAATGGCTTCAGTATATTGAATGTACGAGTATGCGAGGGGAATTTTAAAACAAGACATAAGCTTGAAAGAATCTGAAAAGAGTAATTACCTTGACTTTACTCAACTCATGAACAACTCAACTCAAATGCAAGGTAAAACAACAATAAAGGTGCAGTTTATACATAAACATTTAGACATGTAAATAACAACTCAACTAGTTAAAGAAATGCAATAACAACTCACTTTACTAATATAATAAAGTAATACAGTTTCTGTGGGAATTTCTCTAACCAACAACCACCACTATGAGCCTAAGTGATGATACAACATCTTGTCCAAGCTGCAAGAATTGTCCTATACTTTGCCGTCATATAGAACGCCTTAACTAAGTGGATCCACTAGTATATGCTAAATAGCACAAAGGAATCATCTAAAAAGTATGATCCTTTCTACCTATGATGGCTACATGGTTTATGGAGATCTGAGTTATTATGAACTCGCATCCCCATATCGCTGCTCAATACTACTCCCAAAAACATACTTAGCTCATATGTTTTTAAAACAAAACTCTTTCTTTGGTTTGAGATAATTACTGAAAACTTAGCTTAGAAGCTCTCTTGGAAATCGGTGTTTCGTTTCTTACTCAAATGTGAAAACATTTTAACCTTTTGGAAATACTTAGTTCCCATATAATCTTTGAAGAAATGAAATCTTACTCTTATTCTTTAGCCAACTCAAAGCTTAAGTATTAAAATGAAGTTAAAATGTTGTAAAAGACTTTTGAAAAACTCTATGAACTTTCCTTGACTTGATTCTTAACTTCTTGATCGACTCTTAACTTTCCTTGAATTGAATTATGAATTCAAGGTTCATGATCTCATGTTTATGGATGATTTCATGATGTTTAGACGTACCTTAGAGTGTTAGAATCAACTAGGAAACACAGGTATGTTGCTAAGGAACTCATACGGAAAGATGGAGGGGGGGAGGGGGGGGAGGGGGGGAATGGGAAGACCTGGCGTCTCTGGTACTCTGAGAGGCATGGGGCGCCAGCCTTAAAACTTCAGAGGTTGGGGTGGGGTGCACTGGCTGGCGCGGCGCCCAGAGCCCATACTTCAGAGCCCCACTTGGGGCAACGCCCCAGGCCCCTTCCCAGGTGAATTCCGACTTTTCTCCTTCATTTTTCAACTCTAAACCCCCTATTTCAACTTAGTTCTTTCCCCAAACACTTAGAATCGACTATACCCTCAATATATACAAGATTCAACTCAAAATCACACCTAAATATATGAATCAACCTCAAGAAACTTCAACAACAAGAACCCACAAGATTTCAAACGAATTAACATCAAGAACTCATAGGATTTGGTTTCAAAACATTACAACTTCGCTGAATTAAATCATGATTGGTGCATGGGTGAACTAACCCAATGTTATGTAATCTCACATACCTCGTAGGGATCAACCCTTGGTGAAATCCAAACGCAATTCTTCAAGAACTCGATAAATCCTTGCTTTTTCTCCTCTTTTCTCCTCTTCGTTTCATTTCTCTCAAAACCCTAACTTTTTTTCCAAAATCGTAAACTCACCAAGTTCAGTTTAGACCCCAACTAATTACCAAAAAAAACTGAAACTAAAATAATAGGGTATGGAAAAGACCATAATGCCCTTCTAAAATCCGGCTTAGACTTTCCTTATTTGAACAACCTAATTTCAAATGAGCATATCTCACTCATACGAACTCGGAATCACGCAAACTCGGCGGCGTTGGAAAGATAATTCCAAGATATTTCCTATGATATCTAGAATCACACCTAAATCATCCTGAGCTAGGATTTAAAATTGTTTGAAGTTGACCAAAAACCCAAACTTAACATAACTTAACAAATTTACAGATTTTTCATTCTTTCCTAAAATGACTATTTCCAATTCTAACTCTTTCTAGCTCTTTCAAATAGCGAGGTGTTACAATATCTCCCACTTGGGAACATTCATCCTCGAATGAGATTACTCTTACTAGGCTAAGGGTGTAACATCAATCATTTAGTTCAAACACCCAACAAGCAAATCTAACACATCAAGTATATAAATTATAGAGTACTAAGAAGAGAACTAGTACCTTGATCTGGAATTTCTTCGGGTTCAAAGAGATGTGGATATAGTTTCTTCATATCTTCCTCAGCTTCCCAAATAGCTTCTTTAACAAATTGGTTCCTCCAAAGAACTTTGACTGATGCTACCTTTTTTTTTCTCAGCTTGCGAACTTGGCGATCTAGAATCTAAACAGAAATCTCCTCATAAAATAAGCTATCCTTGATTCCAATATCTTCAGTTGGTATGATCAATAAAGGATCGCCCATGCACTTCTTCAATATAGAGATGTGAAACACCGAATGAACCGTGGCTAACTCTTGTGGTAGCTCCAACTCATAAGCTACATTACCAACCTTTTTTGATATTCTGAAAGGGCCAATATACCGGGGACTAACCTTCCCCTTCCTACTAAATCTCATAACACCCTTCATGGGTGAAACTTTCAAGTAGACCCAATCATCTACTTCAAACTCTAACTCCCATCTCCTAACGTCAGTGTAGGATTTCTGACTACTCTACACCATTTTCAACCACTCTTGAATGACTTTCACCTTCTCCATAGCTTGATGAACTAAGTCTGGTCCTATCAACCCAGCTTCACTAACTTCAAACCATCCAATAGGAGATCTGCATCTCCTCCTATAAAGGGCTTCATAAGAAGTCATTTGGATGCTAGAGTGGTAACTATTATTGTAACCAAATTCAATAAGAGGTTGGTGATTATCCCAATTACCTTTGAAATCAATCACACAAGCCCTCAACCTATCCTCTAAGGTCTGAATATTACGCTCTTCTTGTTCATCTGTTTGAGGATGAAAGGCAATACTTAAATTTACTTTTGAACCCAAGCCTTTTTGGAACGACTTCCAAAACTGTGCAGTAAATTGTGCACCTCTATCTAAAATTATAGAGACTGAAACCCCATTAAGTCTAACTACTTCTTGAATATACAACTTAGCATAATCTTCTGCTGAATGGGTAGTCTTTACCGACAAAAAGTGGGCTGATTTTGTCATTTTATTGACAATCACCCAAATCGAATCATGCTGCCTGCGAGACCTAGGCAAACTTGTGAAGAAGTCAATATTAATCATCTCACATTTCCATTCCAGAAGTTCTATATTTTGAGTCAAACCACCGGGACTTCTGTGCTCTACTTTAACTTGTTGGAAATTCAGACACTTGGCAACAAATTTTGCAATGCCCTTCTTCATACTACTCCACCAATAGACTTCTCTCAAATTACGATACATCTTTATGGAATCCGGATGGATAGAATATCTGGAGCTATGAGCTTCCTCCATGATCTTTTCTTGGAGTTCATCAACCCTTGGCACACACAATCTACATTGATACGTCAACACATCATCTTTCCCTTGTTCAAAGGCCAATATTTTTTGCTTATGAACATTTGCCTTCAATTCAAGCAAAATAGGGTCTTGGTCTTGCCTTTCTTTTACTTCTGACACTAATGAAGATTCAGCCCCATTTATCACTACTACTTCTCCTTTTGTGGAATCCATTAGTCAAACTCCTAATCGTGCAAGTCTATGCACATCTCTTGCTAACTCTTTCTTATCTTCCTTAAAATGGGTGGTACTACCCATAGACAACCTACTCAAGGCATCAACAACAACATTAGCCTTACCTGGGTGGTAAAGAATACTCATGTCATAATCCTTGAGTAATTCTAACTACCTCATTTGTCTGAGCTTAAGCTCTTACTGAGTAAACACATACTGAAGACTCTTGTGATCCGTGAACACATCCATATGAAAACCATAAAGATAGTGGCGCCATATTTTCAAAGCTAATACTATGACAACCACCTCTAAATCATGGGTTGGGTAGTTCTTCTCGTGAAATTTCAACTGTTTGGAGGCATAAGTTATAACCTTGCCATTTTGCATTAACACCCAACATAAACCAGTTCTAAACGCATCACAATAAACAACAAAGCCCTGCGTACCTTCTAGTAAGGTCAAAACTGGGGCAGTGGTTAACCTCTTTTTTAATTCCTAAAAACTTTTCTCACAAGTTTCAGACCATTGAAACTTAATTGTCTTCTGAGTCAACTTGGTCAAAGGGGATGAAATAGATGAGAACCCCTCTACGAACCATCTATAATAGCCAGCCAAACCCAAGAAACTCCTAATATCGGTTAGAGATATGGGTCTAGACCAATTATGCACTGCCTCTATTTCTTGAGTATCAACTTTAATTCCCTCTCCAGACACAATGTGGCCTAAGAATGCCACAGGCTCAAGCCAAAACTCACATTTCAAGAACTTAGCATACAACTCTCTATCCTTTAAAGTTTGGAGAACTATTTTGAGATGGCTAGCATGATCTTCCTCATTCCTCGAATAGATTAGTATGTCATCAATGAATACGATAACAAACATATCTAAATAGGGCTTGAATACTCTAATCATAAGATCCATGAATGTTGCAGGCGCATTAGTCAAACTAAAAAACATAACTAGGAACTCATAATGACCATAACAGGTCCTGAAGGCTGTCTTTGGAATATCACATTCCCTTACTCTTAACTGATGGTAACCTGATCTGAGGTCTATCTTAGAGAAACATGTAGCACCCTGAAGCTGATCGAAAAGATCATCAATTCTTGGAAAAAGATACTTATTCTTGATGGTAACCTTATTTAACTGGCGATAATCAATACACATCCTAAGGGAACCATCCTTCTTCCTCACAAATAAAACCAGAACGCCCCAAGGTGAGACACTTGGTCGAATGAAACCCTTATCAAGAAGATCTTTCAACTGTTCTATTAGCTCTTTCAACTTTGTTAGTGTCATTCTATATGGCGGAATAGATATAGGACAAGTGTGTGGAAGAATATTTATACCAAAGTCTATTTCTTTCTCTAGAAGGACTCCGTGAACATCATCTAGAAAGACTTCTGGAAACTACTTTACTACTGAAACTGACTGAATATGAGGTATCTCAACACTAGAGTCATTAAATCAGACTAAGTGATAGACACACCCCTTGGTAATTAACTTTGTTACCTTAAGGGACAAAATAAAACGACCCTTAGGCACTATTAAACTACTTTTCCACAATAAGATTGGTTCATTTGGAAACTAAAACTTGACAACTCGAGTTCTACAATCAATTGAGGCATAACAAGTATGAAGTCAGTCCATACCAAAAATAACGTCAAAATCTACCATGTCTAATTCGACTAAATCAGCCATGGTGTCCTTGTGATTGATGGAAATAACACAATCACGATATACTCGCTCAGCTAGGATAGACTCCCAATAGGTGTAGAAACACAAAAGGGTTCACAGAGTTTCTCAGGAAGAACATCAAAATTATTTGCAACATAAGGGGTTACAAAAGATAAACTTGCTCCTGGGTCAAGCAAAGCATAAATATCAAGGGTAAAGACTTTGATCATACCAGTGAAAACATCTGGAGAATTCTCTTGCTCTTGACGACTAGTGATCGCATAAAGACGATTTGCTCCTCCGCCAGAACCAAAAGTAGCTCCTCTAGGTGTAGCCATGTCTGGTGAGCAACTGATGAAGATTGGGCTTTATTGCCCTGATTCTCATTACATTGCCAGTTCTTAGGGAACTCTTTCATGAAGTGACCCTCTTGTCCATACTTGAAACAACATGTGGAGCCATCGCGACACTTACCTGGGTGGGTTCTACAACACTTAGCACATGCATGAGCCCAGTTACCTTATCGTGCCACACTATTCTGAGACTGTGCAGATCTAGCTCTTAAGTGCTGGAATTCTGACTATTATACTCACCTTTGTTTCTGGGTGCAGGTGTACTAGCAGATTGTCACTAATAAAACAAAAGAAAACTAAGAACACAAAATAATTGAGTCCCTCCGGAATGCGAGGAGGCTCACCACTGACTCTTGAGTGCTCAGCTGGATCAACGACGTGCAGGATGTTGATCCGGGTTACCTGAATCTGCATCATCAAACGATGCAGGCCAACTGGCATCAGTACATGGAATGTACGAGTATGCGAGCTGGAAAACTAAGCAACAAAGGCTAGAATGAAATCTGGAAGAAAACTGAATAGCTTACCTGGCTCAACTCAACTCAACCTGACTGACTTCTTTCAATATAAGGCAATTTAAAACAAGTGCGATATAAAGAAAGACTGTTTAAAACATGCTATAAACTCTGTGTGTATACAAGGATACAATAAGCCTGAAATGTATATAGAAATGCAATGAACTGATGTATATAAAAATACAATAATTTCTATGTATAAAATACAATAACTGCTGTGGGAGTTTCTCTAACCGACAACCATCACATAAGAGCTATAGTGATGATACAGCGATCGACCTCACGCTGCCAGAGCATCTTATACCCGGCCAAAGGTATAAGACCTGAACTGCCTAATGGATCCACTAGTCTAATCTGAAAAGGATTCATCTAAAAAGTATGATCCTTTTCTACCCATGGTGGCTAACATGGTTCTATGGGGGCTGTGGGTTCTTTGAACGCTCCCCCAATTCGGTGCTCGATACTACTCCCAAAAATGTACTGGCTCTTATGTTTTTAAAACATATTTCTTCCTGCTGATATGAGATAATTACTCAAAAACTAGCCCGAAGGCTCTTTTGGAAATCTCAGTTTCCAACCTTGTTTAAATGTAAAAACATTTCTTTAAAACTTCTTTGGGAATACATAGTTCCCTAATACCTTTGAGAAAATAACTCAACTTTAAACTCTTTACTTTACTTGAACTCTTGGCTTGATGTGAAACTCTTAACTTATGACTTGATTTGAAACTCAATACTTAACTTGGAACTTGAGCCTTAGAATTAAGTTAAAACGTTCAATGAAGGCTCTTGGAAAACCTTAAGGACTTGCTTGCTTCTAAGCTTGACTTCACTTGACTTGGGAACTATCTTTCCTTGAAAACGGAATTATGAATTCCAGGTGTTCGGTCACATGTTATGGAGGGATTCTTGAATGCTTAGACGTACTTTGGAATGCCGGAACAACTATACAACATAGGTATAATACTTGAGAGCATGCATGAGAAAGTGAGAAAGAATGGGGGAAACTTGGCTGAGACTTCAGATTTCTGGTGACACAGATGGCATTTACGGATGCCATCGACGGACCGTAGATGGACTTACGGTCCGTCCTGCAGGTCCGTAGATCACGTCAGAGACTTCCCAAGGATTCAGTTAAAAGAAAATGACTAAGTGTTGACCTTAGGTTCGAACTTACGATCCGTAGGTCGGGTTACGGACCGTAGGTCGTGCCCGTAGATCGACGCCCCAAAAAGCCCTGCTTCTGTCCCGATTGACGGTTGACCGGTATGGACCGTCAATCGATCTACGGTCCGTAGGTCACACCCGTCGATGGGAATCGATAGCCAAAATTTGCTGGTGAATCAACTTCAAAAGGGTCATAACTCTTAGAATCATAATTCCCTCAACATACAATATAATTTCAACTTAAATACACAACCCAACCATGTCTCACAACGAACAATAACTTCAACAACTTCAACAACAAATTCCAATCTTTTCTCAAATCATAGAATAAGCTTAGCGTGTGTGTGGGGGAAAGGATCAACCCACACGAAGAACTCACATACCTTGATAGGGATCACCCCCGACGAAAATCCACAATGATCTTGACGAATCTTGTTGATCTCCTCTTTCTTCTCTTCTTCTTCTCATTCTCCTCTTCTTCTTCTCTTCTTAACTCTCAAGAACCCTAACTCTTTCTCTTTCAAAAAGGGACAAAATGATCCAAAGATCAGCCTAATACAACAATACAAGCTCAAAATAAATGATTTGTGAAAAGACTAAAATGCCCTTAAATTTCCGGACGGATCACCCTTCCAACTGCCCAACTTCCAAAGGGCATAACTCCCTCATACGAACTCGGAATCGAGCAAACTCGGTGGCGTTGAAAAGGTCATTCCACGAGCTTCGCAACCATAACTGGAACTAATCCTAAATCATCCTGAGCTAGGAGTTACGACTACTCAAAGTTGGCCAAAAACTCACTTCTTCCCATACTTAAACCAAATTTCCAGATTCTAAATTTTTCCAAAAATGACTACTTTCCAATTTCAAGCTTCTTCAAAGCCACTTCAAATTGTCGGATGTTACACAGATGATGGAGCATGTCCCTTTTTCTTTTGCTGGAAAGAAGACCCGTTCACATTATTTCTCTGCTACTCGGACTTATTCCCTGTCTTCGCTTTCTTGTTTTTAAAATCCTCTCTATCCCTCAGCTTCTCTTCCTTAACCTGCTGCACATAGACCATCAACCTTGCAATATACATGTCCCCAATTAGCATGGCTGCCTTGCCCTCTTTGCTTGACAAACGGGACAACCCAGCAACAAAAAGACTCATTCTGCTTCTCATAATCGTAATCATCTCCGGAGCATATTGGGATAGTTGGGTGAACTTCAAGTTGTACTCATGAACACTTAGTGAATCTTTCTTAAGGGTGAGAAACTCTCGTACCTTGACCTCTCTCAATTATCGGGGAAAGAAACCCCCCAAGAAAGCCTCATCAAAACAAGCCCAACTCACAGGTGGTGCCAGCTCTACCCTTCTTCCACTGGTCAAACCAAGTACTAACAACATTCTTCAGTTGATATGCAACTAGTTCTACTCGCTCAGTATCGGCAACGTCCATAACATCAAATAACTTTTGCAGTTCCTCAATAAAACTTTCTGGATCCTTTGAACCAGTGAAACTTGGAGGATTCATCCTCAAGAAGTCTCGAATCCTCAAAGTATCAGTCACTTGCTATCTAGACCCTCTTTGTTTCCCAACCTGGTTAGTCAGAACTTGGCTTAACTTTCGAATCGCTTCCCTGAACTCAGCATTCGTGACTTCTCCTTGGGGTTGCACTTCAAGTACATTAGGTACCCCTTGCTCATTAACGTTCCTCATAGAAGGACGACCTCGAACAGCTCTTCGCGGAGGCATGATTAACTGAAAAACATGTGCACGCACGAATTAGAAAAAGACTTTATAGAGATGAACTCTATCGCACGAAATAGGTATGAAAGAAGTGAGAAAATTTCATAAGTGTTGCAGCCTCCTAATTATAAATATGGCGCGCTTCACACCGATAACTAGGACTTTACTGACACGACTTCATAAACTCCCTAGGACTCTTGAACATTGTGCTCTAATACGAAGTTTATCTCACCCCGAGCCTACACCCTGGACGGGACTGGCACTAGAGAACCATTGTTGGCCCCAAGCGAACCCTTGGTATGGCTTACTTACTCAGCAGAAGACTTAAACACAAGAATGATCTCAAAAGGGTAACTCATGCAACGTCTTAAAGCAATATTAAACTTAGCCAAAATGGCAACTCAAGTCTTAAACGTATAAAACTTAAAACGGAAAAACTAAAGGACTATAGCTACTTGTCTATGAAGCCTCTAAAACAAAGAGGGATATTGGGACAAGACCCCCGATCATCCTAACAACCAAAAGTACTAAATCAAAGTAAAATGAGTCCTCCGAATAGCAAGAAAGCTCACCAACTGACGAGGCGCTGGATGTTGATCCTGGCTACCTATGTTTGCCTCATAAAACGATGCAGGCCAAATGGCATCAGTGCATTAAATGTACGAGTATACGAGGGGAATGCTAAAACAAGACATAAGCTTGAAAGGAATCTGAAAAAAGCACTTACACTGACTTTACTCAACTCATGAACAACTCAACTCAAATGCAAGGTAAAACAACAATAAAGGTACAATTTATACCAAGCATTTAGACATGTAAATAACAACTCAACTGGTTAAAGAAATGAAATAACAACTCACTTTACTCATATAATAAAGTAATATAGTTTCTGTGGGAGTTTCTCTATCGACAACTACCACTATGAGCCTAAGTGATGATACAACGTCTTACCCACGCTGCTAGAACTGTCCTATAATTTGCCGTCATATAGAACAAATTAACTAAGTGGATCCGCTAGTCTATGCTAAAAAACACTAAGGAATCATCTAAATAGTATGTTCCTTTCTACCCATGATGGCTACATGGTTTATGGAGACCTGAGTTATTATGCACTCGCATCCCCATATCGGTTCTCAATACTACTCCCAAAAATACACTTAACTCATATGTTTTTAAAACAAAACTCTTTCTTAGGTTTGAGATAATTACTCAAAACTTAGCTTAAAAGCTCTCTTGGAAATTGGTGTTTCCTTTCTTACTCAAATGTGAAAACATTTTAACCTTTTGGAAATACTTAGTTCCCATATAATCTTTGAAGAAATGAAATCTTACTCTTATTCTTTAGTCAACTCAAAGCTTAAGTCTTAAAACGAAGTTAAAACGTTTGTAAAAGACTTTTGAAAAACTCTATGAACTTCCCTTGACTTGATTTTTAACTTCTTGACTCGACTCTTAACTTTCCTGGAATTGAATTATGGATTCAAGGTTCATGATCTCATGTTTATGGATGATTTCATGATGTTTAGACATACCTTAGAGTGCTGGAATCAACTAGGAAACATAGGTACGTTGCTAAGGAACTAGTATGGAAAGAAGGGGGAAATGGGAAGAATTGGAGTCCCTGGCGCTCTGAGAGGCGCGGGGTGCCAACCTTAAAACTTCAAAGGTTTGGGTGGGGAGCACTAGCTGGTACGGCGCCCCATAGCCCATACTTTTCTCCTTCGTTGTTCACCCCCTGCCTAGGTAAACTCCGACTTTTCTCCTTCATTTTTCAACTCTAAATCCCCTATTTCAACTTAGTTCTTTCCCCAAACACTTAGAATCGACTATACCCTCAATATATACAAAATTCAACTCAAAATTACACCTAAATATATGAATCTACCTCAAGAAACTTCAACAACAAGAACCCACAAGATTTCAAACGAATTAACAACAAGAACTCATAGGATTTGGTTTCAAAACATTACAACTTCACTAAATTGAATCATGATTGGCACGTGGGTGAACTAACCCAATGCTACGTAATCTCACATATCTCGTAGGGATCAACCCTTGGCGAAATCCACACACAATTCTCCAAGAACTCGACGAAACCTTGCTTCTTCTCCTTTTTTCTCCTCTTCTTTTCTCTTCTCTCAAAACCCTAACTTTTTCCCAAAAGCATAAACTCACCAAGTTCAGTTTAGACCCCAACTAATTACCAAAAAAACGAAATTAAAATAATAGGGTATGGAAAAGACCATAATGCCCTTCTAAAATCCTGATTAGACTTTTTTTATTTGAACAATCCAACTTCAAATGGGCATATATCACTCATACAAACTCAGAATCGCACAAACTCGGCGGCGTTGGAAAGATAATTCCAAGATATTTCCTACGGTATCTGAAAGCACACCAAACTCATCCTGAGCTAGGAGTTATGGTCGTTTGAAGTTGAACAAAAACTCAAACTTAGCATAACTTAACAAATTTCTAGATTTTTCATTCTTTCCTAAAATGACTATTTCCAATTCTAACTCTTTCTAGCTCTTTCAAATAGCGAGGTGTTACATTAGATAACTGCAAATTAATCATGATATAAATGTATGAGAATATTAACACCTTTTATTGGATAACGTGACTTTTTGCTAATACATGAACCATATTAAATTGCTTGTAAATTTTCAAAATAACCTTTTGAAATTCCTAAAAAAGATCTGTTATTTTTTGTTTGAGCATTGAAACATTAATGATTGCATAATAATTTTGTTTCTAAGCATAAGTTGTTTAATATAAACAAATTTTCTTGGATAACGTGACTTTTTGCTAATAAATGAACCATATTAAATTGCTTGTAAATTTCAAAATAACCTTTGAAATTCCTAAAAAATATTTGTTATTAATTTTTTTGTGCATTGAAACATTAATGATTGCATAATAATTTAGTTTCTAAGCATAAGTTATTAGAGGAACAATGTTAATTTAGTGAAAAAATGGTCATTTAATTTTTTTTAGAAACATTTAATATCTAATTAATTAGTTTTTTATAAGAAATTAATTTAGTCTAGGGTAAAATGGTAATCCAATTTTGCAGTTTGGTGCTTCCCACTCTTAATATGATATTATTATTGTTGTTGTTGTTGTTGTTGTTGTTATTATTATGATAATATAATATGATATATGATGATGATGATTAAATTAAATATACAAATAGATTATAGATGATAAATATTATTAAATTAGATATTTTAATTAGGAATTAATCTAAGGAAGTGCAAAAGTCATTAACATTTTTACTAAAATGATACAATTTAACATTTAAATTAAATAATTAAATGTTTTTATAACATTTTAATTTATAGTAGGGGTAAAACCGTAATTCAACTTTTAACTTTTTTTGTTCTCACTTATAGTAATACATGATATGATATATGATATATGATGATATGATATGATTATATATATATATATATATTATATTATTGCTCTGTTCTAGTTTGTATGACATAGTTTGCTTCAACATGAAATTTGAGAAGGAATTAAAAACTTTGAAACTTTTAACCTTAAACATGTCGTACATATATATGACTGTAAAATATTCATCTCAAATCTATTTTATATATATGGTTGTGATTTCCACAAAATTTTATGTGATGTATTACACGTTATTGAAATGTCATCTCATTGAGGAATATTACATTGGCCAACTTTATAAAGACAAAACCACAAGAAGACTGGTCAATTGCGTATACTGAGGGGTAAGGGAATTGATTGAGAAAAGTCAGTCAACTTGTATTATTGAAATCTGTTACAAATCCATTTAATTATGGATGTTTCTTTGCATCAACAATTACCTAACATAATGCATGTATTAATTTAATGTAAGCCTTAAAGATTACTAACGTATTTTGGTTAAGGTAGTAAACGGATAATTTCTACTTCTTATAAAAGGGTCTTCTTCACCCTTAAAGAAATACACAATTGAAGAGATTAAAATAAGGCTCTCAACTTTATACTTTTCATCATCATTTGTCTCTCTATATTGTTTAAGTATTCTTGCATTTTCCTCTTGTTTTACAACACGTTATCAGCACGAGTCTCTAACCAATTGAGACATACTTAATTCGGAATTATCTTTTTTTTCCTAAAAGTTAATCGATATACATTTATATGTTTATAACACCTCTAATAGGACTTGCATAAATCTTTGATCTATAATTTAATTACTACATATATAACTTGATTTATCTATTATTATGATACTTTACTAGGTATAATAATCAATATGTTTCAGGTTTAAATTGCTATGTTATTTATATGCTACTAACTTATAACTCTAAATTAATTACTAAGTAATATGATAGCATGCTAGTTAAAATATCTCGTAAGTATTTTCATACATTATGACAAGTATATTGGTGTGTCATAAAGAAGAATATTATTGTATTAAATATGACTTGAAACTCTTACAAAATTTGGCGTTAATATCTATCGAAACTAATAATAAATATTGTAGAACAATTAAAATTACATATTAAATCTACTATTTTAATACGTCATTAGTTTATATGTTTTTGAGACATTAAATGTGCATGCATATAACATATAATATATTTTATAATCATATGTTATACTTTATCATTTGAACATTAATTTGCCATTTATTATAAAGAAACCAACATCATAATATTAACTCAATTATTTTATGATAGTTTCCATCATGTCAAATTTGTCAAAGCTTGAATTTGTGGCACTTGACATTTCTGAAAAGAACTATTTGTCATGGGTACTTGATGCTGAAATTCACCTTACCTCTAAGGGTCTTGGTGATAGTATAATCGAAGGGAATAAGGCATCAAGTCAGGATAAAGTGAAGGCTATGATTTTCCTTCGTCATCATCTTGATGAAAGCCTGAAGGTTGAATACTTGACGGTAAAAGATCTACTTGAATTGTGGATAGGTTTGAAAGGGAAGAATGACCACCTCAAGACAACGGTATTGCCAAGGGCTCGTTTTGAGTGGATACATTTACGGTTTAAAGATTATAAAACCGTAATTGAGTATAACTCTGTTGTATTTAGAATCACTTCCCAATTGAAATTATGTGGGGAAACTATAAATGATGAGGACATATTGGAAAAGACACTAACTACTTTCCATGCCTCTAATATGATTTTACAGCAGCAATACCGTAAAAAAAAGTTCTCAGAAATACTCTGAACTGATCTCATGCCTTCTGGTGGCTGAGCAACATAATGACCTTTTAATGAGAAATCATAAAGCCCGTCCCACTGGAAGTGCTCCATTACCGGAAGCACACGGGGTAGAAGCACACGACCAGTCTAAAATAAGACAAAATAATCGGGGCCATCATAATGTGTGTGGGCGTGGCAAAGGCAAAAGACGATATAATAATCGTCGAGGTGGCGGTCATAACAAAAGGGAGAAAAATATGGTTTCTCAAAATAATCCTTCAAAAGGCAAGGGCGATCACTGTCATTGTTATGGCCTTAAAGGTCATTGGAAAAATGAATGTCGGGCACCTGAGCATTTTGTCAGGCTGTATCAAAATTCCTTTAAAAGGAAAGAAAATAAAGACGGTGCCTCATCTCCTAATGCCCGAGTAGAGTCACATTTGACTCTCAAAGATGATGCTCACGCAGGGTCTTCTAAAAAATATGATGAGAATATTAAGGTATACTTAGCATTGAAAGATAATGCTTTTGATGGGCTCGATGAGATTACTCATCTGGAAGCTGAAGACTTCTTTAGGGATCGCAATTGAAGATTGATAATTGAACTGGGAAATGAATAATGTTGTTATGTGTTTTTAATGTCTTACATAAAGTTTATGTACTTATATTTTCTTTTGTTAAGTTTCTTACTTCTTATTATGTATTTTTATATTTATGAAGATTATAAAATTTCCCAGTTTTCAGTTGGATCCAAGATGAGTAATGGAAATATATGTCTTCTAGACAGTGCCACAACTCATACAATACTAAGAGAAAAGAAATATTTCTCGCATTTGATTATGAAAAAGGCATATGTTAATACAATATCCGGTAGTACAAAGTTGATTGAGGGCTCAGGAAGAGCGGCCTTATTACTACCTGGAAGAACATTATTGGAAATTAATAATGCATTGTATTGTAGTAAGTCTCAAAGAAACTTGTTAAGTTTCAAGTTTATTCGCCAAAATGGCTATCATGTTAAGACTGCAAAGGAAGGAAAGGTGCAATACCTTTATACTACTACGATAAATGCGAAGAAGAAAATTGTGCATGAAAAATTGCCTGCACTTTTTCTGGGTTGTACCATACAAATATTGGTACGGTTGAATCACCTATCGTAGTAAACAAAAGGTTTACTGGTTCTAATGTATCATTTGGCATGACCGGTTGGGCCATCCCGGTTATAATATGATGCGCATAACAATTGAGAATTCACATGGGCATACTTTGAAGAACTAAAATATTCTTTAATCAAAGAAATTCTCTTGTGTTGCTTGTTCACAAGGAAAATTGGTTACCAAATCATCAACGACTAAGGTCTGAGTGGAATCTCCTGCATTTCTGGAACGGATACATGGTGATATATGTGGGCCTATTCACCCTGCATGTGGACCATTTAAATATTATATGGTCTTGATAGATGTGTCTACAAGATGGTCTCATGTGTGTTTATTATCAACTCGCAATATGGTTTTTGCGAGGTTGTTGGCTCAAATAATAAGGTTAAAAGTACAATTTCCAGATTATACAATAAAAACAATACGTCTTGATAATGTTGGTGAGTTTACATCTCAGGCATTTAATGATTATTGTTTGTCCAATGGAATAACAGTTGAACATCTTGTTGCACATGTTCATACTCAAAATGGTTTAGCAGAGTCATTGATTAAACGTCTTTAATTGATAGCTAGATCATTGTTGATGAGGACAAAGTTGTATGTTTCGGTTTGGGCGCATGCTATTTTGCATGCATCGGCACTTATGCGCAAAAGGCCAAACAGTTATCATGACAGCTCCCCATTACAATTGGTTTTTGGTTAGGGGCCAAATATTTCCCATTTTAAAATCTTTGGTTGTGCAGTATATGTTCCAATTGCTCCATCACAACGCACAAAGATGGGTCCCCAAAGAATCTTGGGATATATATTGGGTATTAATCTCATTCTATTATAAAATATTTGGAACCTATTACTGGAGATTTATTTACGGCAAGGTTTATTGATTGTCATTTTGATGAATCAGTATACCCAACATTAGGGGGAGAACAAAAGCATAGATTGGAATTCACTTTCACTGTCTCATTTAGACCCTCGAACAAATCAATGTGACCAAGAAGTTCAAAAGATAATTTATTTGCAAAATATTGCAAATCAACTGCCGAATGCATTTACTAACCTTCCATGGGTTACTAAATCATATATCCCAGCTGCTAATGCTCAAGTTCGAGTTGATGTCCCGATAGGACAAAATGTTAAGGCAAATGAATTTGGACCACGCTTAAAATGTGGTAGACCAATTGGTTCCAAGGATAAAAATCCTCGAAAAATGAAAGGAATAAATTATCAAGATGATCATAGCATGGAGGCATTGCTCATGAAGAGCTCCGAGACATAATAAATGATGACACCACTGAAAAGGTCTATGTACCTAAAAATAATGAGAATGAAGAGATCTCTATAAATTATGCCTCGATGAGAAAAATGTGGAATCAAAATAATATTGTGGTGGATAATATTTTTGCCTATAATGTTGCAGTTGAAATAATGCAACAAGATGAGGATTTGGAACCAAGATCTGTAAATAAATATAGACAGAGAAATGTTTGGTCAAAATGGAAAGAAGCAATTCCAACAGAATTGGCTTCACTTGAAAAACGTGAAGTTTTTGGACTAATAGTCCGAACACCTGAAGGTGTCAAGCCAATTGGGTACAAGTGGGTTTTTTTGCGAAAACATAATGAAAATGGTAAAGTCGTAAGATATAAAGCACGACTTGTGGCACAAGAATTTTCACAAAGGCTTGGCATTGATTATGAGGAGGCATATTCTCATGTGGTAGATGCAATTACCTTCAGGTATCTAATAAATATGACAGTTCATAAAAAGCTTGAAATGCATCTAATGGACGTTGTCACAGCCTATTTGTATGGCTCACTAGACCACAATATTTTTATGAAAATCCCTAAAGCACTCAAAGTGCCTGAAGCATATATAAAATCAAAAGAAAGTTGTTCAATAAAGCTTCAGAAATCCTTATATGGATTGAAACAATCGGGGCAAATGTGGTATAATCGTCTTAGCGAATACTTGCTAAAGGAAGGGTATAAGAATGACCCTATTTGTCCTTGTATTTTTATACGAAGGTCAAAATCTGAATTTGTAATAATATTTGTTTATGTTGATGACTTGAATATCATTGGAACTCCTGAAGAGCTTTCAAAAGTTGTTGAGTGTTTGAAGAAAGAATTTGAAATGAAAGATCTTGGTAAGACAAGATTTTGTCTTGGCCTTCAGATTGAACATTTGACAAATGAAATATTTATCCATCAATCAACATATACTGAAAAGGTTTTGAAGCGATTTTACATGGATAAATCACACTCATTGAGTACCCCGATGATTGTAAGATCTCTTGATATAAATAAAGATTCACTCCGACCTCAAGAAAAGGATGAAGAGATTCTTGGTGATGAAACACCATATCTCAGTGCTATTGGGGCACTAATGTACCTTGCCAACAATACCCAACCAGGTATTTGTTTCGCAGTAAGTTTATTGGCGAGATTCAGCTCATGTCCAACAAGAAGACATTGAAAATGTGTTAAGCATATATTCAGATATCTTCAAGGAACAATTGATATGTGATTGTTGTATTCTAATGCATCCAAGTCAGAATTGTTCGGTTATGTAGATGCAGGATATTTGTCTGACCCACATAAAGTTATATCTCAAACAGGCTATTTATTCACATATGGAGGTACAACTATATCATGGTGTTCGATGAAGCAAACAATAGTTGCTACTTCTTCAAATCATGCAGAGATAATAGCCATTCATGAAGCCAGTCAGGATGTGTAGGGTTGAGATCAATGACTCAACACATTTTGCAAATATGCGATCTTTCTGTGCAATCAAAGACTCCGACAATATTGTATGAAGATAATGTTGGTTGCATAGCTTAATTAAAGGGAGGATATATCAAAGGAGACCGAACAAAGCATATTTCACCTAAGTTCTTTTTCACACATGATCTTCAACAAAATGGTGAGATAAATGTTCAACAGATCCGTTCGAGTGATAATCTTGCAGATTTATTCACTAAGGCATTGCCAATGTCAATATTTGAGAAGTTAAGATATAAGATTGGAATGTGTCGTCTCTAAGATATCAAATAAATTTTTCATCAGGGGGAGTAAAATACGCGTTGTATTCTTTTTCCCTTAGCCAAGGTTTTGTCCCACTGGGTTTTCCTGGTAAGGTTTTTAATGAGGCAGCACTCAAGGCGTATTACAAGATGTGTGTGTACTCTTTTTCCTTCACTAGGATTTTTCCCATTGGGATTTTCCTAGTAAGGCTTTAACGAGGCACATTGTCTATAAACATCCAGGGGGGAGTGTTACAAATCCATTTAATTATGGATGTTTCGTTTCATCAACAATTACCTAACGTAATGCATGTATTAATTTAATGTAAGCCTTAAAGATTACTAACATATTTTGTTTAAGGTAGTAAACGGATGATTTCTACCTCTTATAAAAGGTTCTTCTTCACCCTTAAAGAAATATACAATTGAAGAGATTAAAATAAGGCTCTCAACTTTATACTTTCCATCATTATTTGTCTTCCTATATTGTTTAAGTATTCTTGCATTTTCCTCTTGTTTTACAACAAAATCATAATTTTTTTAATTAAAATAGTTGGATTATTTATATCATTATATGGTCTAGAACCAAGTCAACGAGAGGTCATGCAGTCTAAGACAAGTTTGGAAAAAAATGTATGTTGCTTACCCTTCGATATACAGAGAGACGGATTCATGATTTAAAGTTGATAATTTTTTATGATGACTTTAAAAGAATACATACATATATATATATATATATATATATATATAACTAGATTCATAGTTTTTTAATTGTTTTTTCATTGGATTCATAGTCAGATATTTATAAATATTTTGTGAATTTCTCAATATAAATATAGAATTTCTTGTCTTTTTTGCTAAACATGTTTTAGCTTGAAACTCAACCATAATAACCAATGGGCGATGAGCCTATGCTCATACTAAGCTTACTAAAGTTATAACAGAGATGTTTATTGCTCGCTTATATAAATGTGACACTGTTTAATAAAAATCCTGCCGATAAAAATAGAAAGGAATTTAAGACATTTCTAGCGATCAAAGTGTTATTCAACCTATAAATGAATGATCATATATCTGTAGCATATATACAAGGATTGGAAAATACCATCTAAAACATATTTTCAACCTATAACTATGATATCAGGGTGCTATTTCAATGAGATTGTTAGATTATTTATTTCTCAATTAAACTCATAAATATAGCAGAAGCCTCACACTTACCGGCTCCATCCTGAATATAGCAGCTTCAAAATGAATGTCGTCGCGACTTTGCATAAATCTGCTAGCATCATTAAACCAGGCCCTGAAGTTGTCAAGTACAAGAGACTTCCAATCAAACTCCATCACACTATCCTCCTTAAAAAATTTAGTATTCAAAACAAATAGTGTAAGAATTGTTTTGCAATTTGCATTCGGAAATAAATTGTAAGAAAGTGAAACAGGTTCACACTTTCTGGTTTATTCAACCATTCAAAACATAGCTACAAATAAAGAAAGTTAACGAATGACTAAAGAAACCAGTACTCAAATCTGAAATCACAAAATGCAACACTCTCAAGTACAAACAATACATGTCTCCAGGTAGTAAAGAAACCAGGTAAACAAAAAGCATCAGGTTAATTTGAAGCTCAGAAAAGAACACCATCCAAACAGATGTTGATCACTTCTATGTTTCCAGAAATGCGTTGTTGATATTGTTAAGCCTCTTCACTACATTTTTCATGGTCACTCTTGATTTTGGTGTTTCCTTTGTGCAGTCTAAAGCCAATTCTATCATGGAGGCTATGCAGATTTCACTTTTACAAGTGATTTGCTCTTCCTCAGAAAAAATATTGGCATCCACAACGTCCATCATACTCCCTGAAAATGATTTTATTATCCATTTCCTCAGGTCAAGATTTTCATTGAATATATCTTCATCTGTTGGCCTTCTTTTCGTCAAAACCTCCATCAACATGATGTTGTAGCTAATAACATCACCACTAGCAGACAATATTCCCTCCGAGCCATATTCTTAGAAAAGGATTGACGAAAAGTTACTCAATTGAAATACAACAACAATTCTCTTTTTACTTCTACAACTTGGAGAGGCGTAATTATGATAAGAGAAAATCAATGAGAATAGATTTTTTATACCTGGTGCAATGTATCCAAGAGTGCCCAATGTCTCTGTATGTGCCATGGTCTTGCTGACAGCTAAAATTTTAGATATTCCAAAATCAGCAACATGAGCCACCATATCTTCATCCAAAAGAACGTTGGCTGGCTTCAGGTCGCAATGAACTATTGGAGTGTTACAACCATGGTGTAGATATTCGATTGCCACAGCCATATCAAGTATTATGGAGACTCTTTGAAGGAGGTTCAAGTGGAACTCTTCTCTATACACCCAATCCTCAAGACTCCCATTGGGCATAAATTGCAGAACAAAGGCTCTTATATAGTCACTAGAACATGTAGTAATCACCGGAACAAGATTTTTGTGTCTAACATTTCTCATCACTTCACATTCGGTATCAAACCTCTTGCATACTTGCTCATTTTCCAAATCCAAAACCTTAATGGCCACTGCAGTTCCACCAAACAATGTGCCTTTGTACACGGAGCTAGAGCTTCCCACACCAATTAAATTGGATTCATCATAATTAGTTGTTGCTCGTCGAATCTCGTGATAAGAAACTAATCGATGAGTCGTGATTTCCAGTACCTTTTCCACATCTTTGGACTTTCCTTTCTTTTGTCGTTTCATTATCCAAATTGAAACTAACAAGAACATCATAAATGATGATATAACCACTAGAGTAACAATTTTTAGCAGAACCTCTTTAAGTTTTGATTGTTTTCCAGGATTAGTGACAGGACAAGCAGGAATCTCCACTATGTGCACTCCACATAGACCTTTGTTCCCAAGAAATGATTGCAGAGTGAAATTTGCAAACACGCCACCACTCAGTATTTCACCTTCTAAATCATTAAATGAAACATTAATGCTTTTAAGGTAGGAGAGTTTTTCCAAAGACTTAGGAATTGTACCTGACAATGCATTTGAAGACAAATCCAAGTATTCTAAGCTTATCAAGTTGGCAAAGGATAATGGAATTTGACCAAAAAATGAATTGTTTGATAGGTCAAGAGACTGCAGGTTTTGAAGTTCCCCCAATTTGGTTGGTATCACACCTGAAAAGTGGTTACTGGAAAGATGTAGTTCTACAATGGCTTTCAGTCCTCCAATATCTCATGGAACTTCTCCCTCTATTGAATTCTATGACACGTCTAGATAGAGAAGACCACTCATTTTCCAAAGGCTCAATGGATTTTTGATGAAAATCTATTAGAACCCAAAGAAAACAATTGTAGCATGCTTAGACTTCCTAAGCATTCTGGAAGTAATCCAGAGAGCTCATTACCATCCAGAAATTTTATCTCCTGTATTCAGATTAGCAAACCATAAATAATAAAAGATGAAAAGAAAAACACAAAGAACTATCCGAGTCCACAGAACCCACTATATGTCCTTAAGAAATTTAATCCCCTCAAGTACTCGAGGTTGCAGATTAATTCCTCCCAAAATAAAACGGATTAACCATTAAAAAAGTAGAGGTACCTCAAACTTCGATAATTTCAACGAACTCAAAATGACAGCAACGAATCACACACAGAGACACCATCGATGGATTTTGTTTTGTAAGAAATGCATGCAAAAGAAAGGAAGAATTTGATGCTGAAAAATGAGAGAAAACCTCTTTATTTATAGCCAACAAAGGGTAAAGGTCACAGCCCTTTGAAAAGAAGACAACCGTTCAAAAAGAAGACAACATTTCAGAAAGGTCACAACACTTTGGAAAAGGCATAACCCTTCAAACGGTCACAACCATTTAGAAAGGTCACAATACTTCGGCATAGTCATAATTCTTCAGGAGTCACAACCGTTCATTTTCTGTTCACACCTTTAAAACCCAACAATCCCCCACATGAATAGGGAATGGCTATTGTTAAAACATATACATGAAGTGTGATTTGTAATTAAGGATTGATTGCCTCTGGATAAGTGGGTTTCCCATTGAACTTTCCATAGTGAACATTTATTGGATATACTCGATCAATCGGTAGATTTGATATCTTTGAACTATCGAGCTTTAGTGTATACCTAGACAATATAAGTCACACAATCAACCCTTGAACTATTTTTGGTTCTCATTGTTTTGTTCGTTTCAGCCATGAACACGTCTTGGTTTATAAGTGCGTAGAGAACTGGCCTTACCGAATTCTCCTTGAAGCAGTTTACACTTCACACTTACATAGGTGATTTCTAAATGTGTTATCCTGTAGATACACCATTTGCTATATCCTGTATCAAACTTAGAAATCATTAAAAAGTCATAATGCCTTTATCCATGTTACTGAACATTGTCTTGTCATGAGAATGGACCATAAAAATATTTTGACAATGTTGAACCGTCATCAATGACTTTGTTTGATCTCCTTGAACCTAGATCTTGGGATCTCCAGTCTTCTAGGTAGAGTTACTGCCACAATGACTTGTTCTTGGCCATAGTCCCATTCCCTTTGATAATCTATCAACTCCCTCTCTAGTTAGGCCTTTTATAAGTGGATCCGACACATTACCCGTTGACTTTACATAGTCAATTATGATAATTCCACTAGAGAGTAGTTCTCTAACGATATTATGTCTACGTCATATATGACAAGACTTTCCATTATACATCATGCTCCATGTCCTACCTATTAAAAATTAACTCTCATAGTGTATGCATACTGGAGCTAAAAGGTATGGGCCAAAAATCTTGCAAGAAATTTTGGAGTCATTCAACTTTTTTACCGGCCTTATCTAGAGTGATAAACTCAGATTTCATAGTAGAGCGAGCGATACATCTCTATTTGGAAGATTTCCAAGAGACTGCTCCTCCACCAAGAGTAAATACATATCCACTCGTGGATTTTACTTCATTTGACATGGTGATTCAATTTGCATCACTATATTCTTCCAATACTGTTGAACATTAGTTATAATGCAAAGCAATAGTTTTTTTAAGTTTGTTTTAAATACTCCAAAACTCGTTTCATTGTCATCCAATGAGTTTGATTGAGACTACTCGTGAACCGACTTAGTTTATTAATAGCATATACTATATCTAATCGCGTACACTTCATGATATATATCATACTCTTCAATACTCTAGCACAATCCAATTGTGAGTCACTTTTGCCTTCATTCTTTTGAAGTACAAATCTCACATTTATAGGAGTCTTGACAATATTGAAATTCAAATGCTTGAACTTGTTAAGTACATTTTCAATCACATCAGTAACTTCAATATCTTTCATATCGAAGTTACTTTCTAGCATATACTTAGTAGCATTTATGTGAAAAATGTCTCTTTTGATGATCAACATGTCATCAACATAAAAACAAAACAATGACCTTGTGATTTGAAGTGTCTTTAATGTAAAAACATTTATCACATTCATTAATCTTGAATTCATTTGCCAACATAGTTTGGTCAAACTTCACATATCATTATTTGGGCGCTTGTTTTTAGTCCACGGAGTGACTTAACAAGTTTACAGATTTTCTTTTCTTTACCAAAACCACAAAGCCCTTGGGTTGTTCCGTGTAAATTTCTTCCTCCAATTTTCCATTTAATAAAAATGTTTTCACATCCATTTTGACGAATTTGAAGGCCATATTTCGCAACTAGAGTAATTAAAATCTGAATTGATGTAATCCTAGTTAGTGCTTTTATCTGTCAAACAAGGCTTTCTTATTGTCTAAAGCCTATGACAACAAGTCTGTCTTTGTATTTGTCAATAGTTTCATCAACTTTCTTTTCCTTTAGTAGATCTACTTTGAACCCAAAAGTTTATTTCCTGGAGAAACATCAACCAACTCTTAAGTATGGTTGCTCAAGATTGAATCTATCTTACTATTGACAGCATTTTCTCAAAGAGAATGAGTCCACAAAGGACATAACTTTCAGAATATATGCGACTCATTTTCAAGAAGAAATATTACTGTAATACCCCGTATCCGAAAATAGACCAGATTGCAGATTTCTGATGTTACGGGTGGCACTTACTGATGCCATCCACGGACCGTAGATGGACTCACGGTCCGTCCTGCAGGTCCGTGGTTCGTGACAGAAAACTTCCCCAGAACTCAATCAGAAAATTTGGCTAAGTGTTGACCCACGGCCGGACTTACGGTCCGTAGGTCAGGTCACGGATCATAGTTCGTGTCCGTGGATCGATGCCCCTAAAGCCCAGCATCAGTCCCGATTGATGGTTGACTAGCACGAACCATCAATCGATCCACGGTCCATAGGTCTGACTATAGGTGAGGGTAGCAGACAGTTAGCTGAAACTTTTGATGGGTCAACTTCAAATGGTCATAACTTTTAGCAAAAAATGAATTAGTGTCCCATAACCTATGATATGATAGATAATTGAATCCTCTCTCCAACGCCACCGAGTTTACTAAAATCCGACATCCGAGTAAAATGTTATGCTCGTTTTAGTGAAGCCCTGTCGGGCAGACTCGATCGACGACTCCAATCGACGGACCGTCGATTGACCTACGCCCCGTCAGTCCAATCCGTCGGTCACTATAACAGCAATTAAGTTAGGGGTCTTTTGGACTTTTCCTTTTTCGTTTAATCCCTAAGACACGTCATTTTGACCCTAAATTATGAGGTTTTAGTCAGTTTAAACCTAGAAACATAATTAGAACTTACCTTAGTCAAAATCATTAATCAAAACTTAGAAAATTAGAATCAAGAGAGGAGAAAAAGGTCAAGAACCCTAGTTCAAGAACGCAGCGAGGTTTCTTCAGTTCCAGCCCCGAAATTGAAAAGATTTCTCCATGGAATTCGTCACCAGGTATGTGGGATTTCATTAGTGGGTTCCTTTCGCCCATTAGGTCCCTAGAATTCAGTCAGTTTCTTGATTCCCTTATTATGAATAGACCTAGGGTTTCTAGAATTACAGCAGATCATCATGAATTAGTTATTAACATGTTCCAAATCAGATTATCATGTTATTACATCATTTCTCGCATGAATTTCAGAACTCTAGCTATGTATTTCTTTAGTTCTTGAATTACACATGCTAGGTCAGATATCTCAGTTATTCAGCTATACATGCCTCAGTTATTAATGCATCATTATCAGATTAATTATTGCATTCTCAGTTTGCATGTTCAATTTTGAGCTATCCAGTATTTATAGAAATTCAGTCATAACCAGTTAACCACTTAATTCATTGGGAGTAGCATAATACCGAGTTGAACTAGGGTTCAGCATACCCATATAGTCCCAGAACTACGAGCCACATAGGTGTAAGTCCCCTCTGTGGGCAACATCAGTTTAGTGATCACGCCAGTATGCCTCTATACCTCTGCCAGGGTATATTGGGTCCTCTCGATGGGGGGTATACATTGGACTCCACATTTAGCTCATGTGGTTTTATGTCAGTTATTAGTAGCTCCCACAGTTCAGTCAGACTCTATTGCATTGACCACATTTACAGTTCATTCGGTATTCAGTCAGCATGTTATAAATTGGTCATTGCATTCAGTTAGCTCAGTATTCAGTATCTATATCATATTCAGATTATTTCATTTCTTTATTGCTTTATTCAGTTATACGTTCTTTCAGCTTTACTCTATCCTGCATGCTCAGTACCCTTCAAGTACTGAGCATACGTGCGCTACATCTTCTCGTGATGTAGGTTCAGGTTTTCAGTATCCAGATCACGCTTAGATCAGTTCCCGGTCTTAACTTCAGCAGCATCAGTGGTGAGTCCTCATTCTTCGAGGACTAGTGATATGTTTATCTTTATCGCTTTTAGTCTTTAGTTTCAGTTTTGCTAGATCTAGTTAAGGCATGTCCCAACATTTCTAGTCAGTTTAGAGGCTTATTTTAGACATAGTTAGATTCAGCTTAGTATTGAGTTAATATCTTCTTTGTATTAAACTCATCAGTTTTCATTTATCTCAGTTATAGTATATGGGTTATCCCCATCTTTTCATTTTATTTATGATTTAGCTTCAGCATCAGTTTATTATCTTTAGTATGCTCATGATCATACCAGCAGGGTTAGCTTGGGATCACTTGTGGTCCTAGGTCCCGTGTCCGCGTCTCGGGGGTAGCTCAGGGCGTGACAATTACAAAATCAAACTCGTAGGAAGTAATTTGTCCTTTGACATTTACTACGCCTCCGAATCTCTTTATTAAGTACATTCTCCTTTGGTTCTTTCCAAGGTCGTTTAGACCCTTCACTTGACTATCCTACGGTTCGGACTTATGAACCATAAATCGACATGCTTTACCATTTGTTATCCAATGAACATACAATTCAAAGTCTTAGGTCCTATTTTGACCCGTTTGGGAATAGTTCCCTCATTTCCATTTCTCATATGAAATAGACTGTATTGGAAATTGTTTGATCACTATATTTCAAGAGTTATTGCTTGTATAAACTTTAAGGGACGACAAACAATTCTCTATCAAGATACAACAAAGCCTGAACAAACACAACTTTACGTTGCTCCCTTTCTTAACAAACAAAAGTTTTTAGTTTTTTATATTTATTACTCCCTTTACTAACAAGCAAAACTTTTTATTTCTCTCTTTCTGAACAGACAATTTTTTTATTGTTCTCTTTTGCTATAATGATAGCACCCCCCACAAATTTTGTGGTAAACCTGAACTTATAAATAGGACGTTCAACATTCCCTTCAAAGTTCGGTTTTTTCCTGTCAACAATTTCATTAGATTGAGGTGAGAATGTGCAATAATTTGATGGATGATTCCATTTTCCAAATATATTTCTCTAAAACTTCTAATCATGATAATCTTTTTATCCAACTGATTTTCAACTTCAGTTTTATATTGTCAATATGTTTCTATTACTTCATCCTTACCATTCAGCAAATAAACATAACAATATCTAGTGCAATTGTCAATAAAATTTATGAAACACTTTTTCCCACCACGAGATGGTGTTGACTTCATATCACAAATGTCAGTGTAAATCAATTCTAAGGTATTAAACTTCCTTTCAACAATTGATTTATTGCACTAGAAGTTAGGCAAAACTTCTAAGTTGATCAGTTTTTGCAAGGTTTTGTAATTGACATGTCCCAATCATTTATGTCACAAACAATTTGATTCAAGCAAGTAAGAACAAACAGAATACTAAGTTTGAAAAGACCTTCTGTGAGGTAACATTTTCCCACAAACATTTTGTTCTTTACTTTTTATAACTTTCTTAAATACAGACATTGTTTTAGAGCCAACACCTTGCCATATATCCTTTTCAGAAAGACCTTTCCATAACATTCAATTTGTTATAGAATTACCCATGACCATAGTCTCATCGGTCCAATAAGGGTAATATGACCCAAATGTTTGTTTTACAACACAAACATAACAGATCACTTTTCACCAATGTTCATGTCTATACAAAAAAAAAAAATTAATAGACATATCTTTTCATGAAAAATCACAATATTTTAAGTGAAACTTTTTCATCTAAGAATACAATTCTTTTGAACGAGTAATATAATTTTGTGGTTTTAAACTAGTCATATCATATACTAGTAAAGAGAGACTCAACGTCCACAATATCAAATATACTCCAAGAATTTTGTGGGTCTAATATAATACAAGAATGTCATTAAATTTCATATCTTGTACTTTCAAATTTAAATTAGATAGTAAGTCTAATTTTGTCTTTATCACAAGTAAAGAACCCCCCACATTTTAAATATGTTCTCAAAAATATTTTTCAAGTATTTGAAATTATTTTCCACATATTGTTTTCCCATGCTTACACATTGGCAACACGAAGCCTTCTTTTGGAAATTTAATCCATATAAACACCCATTACAGGCACAAAAATCACTAATTTTATGTTACTAGTGTTTTTTTCCCCCGTTTTGTCACAACTAGACAAACCACTTAGTGTTTAGAATACTAACAACAAAGATTCAATCTTTATACAACTTGTTTCTAGTTTAACGATGAAATTTTTATATTCTTCTAATCGTTAACCGAATGAACCTTGAATTCTGATGAAGTTTTAATATTCTTCGAATCAGTTTCACATTCAGACAGAGTAGTAAACCAAAAAGGTTTTAATTTCCAGAAACCTCAAATACAACACTATTTCGAGCTAACGATGAAGATTTTATCTTTTTCAAATCATTTAGCCTTAATATTCCCAACGAAGATTTTGTACTCTTCAAGTCAAAATATTCATTCAAACAGAGTATTTAACAAGTTGATGAAATTTCTATATTCTTCACACCAATGCACAATCTGATTTGTTCTTGAAGTTCTTATATTCTTCAAACCAAAGGAGTAAAAAATCAGAAGATTTTAGTCTCCAAAAGTCAGACACAATCAAATTTCACATGGAGTAGAAAACTACAAAAGTCCCCCCCCCCCCCTCTCTAAACAGAATACATTTTATAAAGATATATTCTGAGATCATCACATAATGAACATCTATCTTAACATTTATGAAATAAAATTCATAACCTATAAAGGATAGGAAAAAAAAATAATCAAGGGAAATAAAGATAGAACCTGATTTTTACTCCCATTGAATCATATTCTATCTGTCAGCAATGATTCCATGCAACTCACTTTTCTTGCTAATTTTTTCATTCTTTCCCAGTTTCCATCATATTCCAGTTTTCCTTAGAAGATATTGAATTTCAACGATAAACTAAACTCATGTTCAAATATTGTTAGGAGACAACATCTGTTCATTTACTTCTTCTCATAGTTATATAAAACCAAGAATATAGGAAAAATAATTAAAGTGCACATCTTAGCCTTTATGCACAAAATAACTTTTCTCATTGAAAAGAAAACTAAAGGGGTGCAATGCTTGAATGCACTTGGGAAGACAATAATAATAATTTTACCCATCCAAGAAAAATTACTACAGAAAATATACTCAAACATATTAAAGTAGTACTAATTCATCCCAAAACTCTTTTATCATATGATAAAATAATTCTCTTTTTCTTCTTTTTCGTTCCAACAAAAAGAACACAGAAAATAAAAGTAATTTCCTTACCACAGAAAATACCATTAGTTTAAATTTCTTAAGCTTGTTATCTCTTGTATTCAGATTAGCAAACCAGAAATAATAAAAGATGAAAAGAAAAACACAAAGAACTATCCGAGCCCACAGAACCCACTGAGTGTCCTTAAGAAATTTAATCCCCTCAAGTACCCAGGGTTGCAGATTAATTCCTCCCAAGATAAAACGGATTAACCATTAAATAAGTAGCGATACCTCAAACTTCGATAATTTCAACGAACTCAAAATGACAGCAACGAATCACACACAGAGACACGATCAATCAATTTTATTTTGTAAGAAATGTATGCAAAAGAAGGGAAGAATTCGATGCGGAAAAATGAGAGAAAACCTCTCTATTTATAGCCAACAAAGGGTAAAGGTCACAACCCTTTGGAAAGAAGACAACCTTTCAGAAAGGTCACAACACTTTGGAAAAGGCATAACCTTTCAAATGGTCACAACCCTTTAGAAAGGACACAACCTTTCATAAAGGTCACAATCCTTCGGCATAGTCACAACCCTTCAGGAGAGTCACAACCCTTCATTTCATGTTCATACCCTTAAAACCAAACAAGAAATAATAGAACCAAATTAGATAAATATATGTCCCTGCAATTTATTGTTAAATTGATACAGCCCTTGGAGTTGTTTAAGCTTACCAATCTCATAAGGAATACTTCCCGACAGCTTGTTTCCTTCAATGCCTATGGATGTAAGACCGCTCATGTTGCCTATACTTTTGGGGATAAGCCATTGATGTGTGCATCTCCTATATAAAAGTTATGAATAGTAGATGAAAGATTCCCAATTGAATTGGGCAGAACGCCATTCAACGGATTGTTACCCACTTGTAGATATCGCAACATCCTACAGTCTGCCAAAGAATTGAAGAATAACAACTCACGCTCTTTTGGTTCATTGGTAAGTTGATTAGTATGTAGGAGCAGTGCTCGCAGCTCACGAAGATTTCCTAAATTAGTAGGAATAGTTCCTATCATAAAGTTATAATTTAGCTCCAGTTTCTCAAGCTTGGAAGCATTTGTTATGAACAATGGAATTTCCCCTTCCAGCTGATTGACTCCTAACTCAAGTACTTTAAGGTTCGGAAGATGACGACCTGTAGTGGTTGGGATTCTCCCGGAGAAGTTGTTGAAACTGAAAGCAATCACTTCCAAAGAAGATATGTTGAAAATAGCCTCTGGAATTTGACCAATAAGATTAGAATTATTGTCAAAGGTTAATTGCCTCAAATTTGATAGCTTCCCTAATTCCAGAGGAATTCCCCCCACTATGCGATTGTTTCGACAGTAAAGATTATGCAGAGTGGAAATATTTCCGAATGAAGTGGGAATAATCCCTTTTATTAGATTATCACCAATATAAAACTTCCCGAGTTTGGATAAACAACCAACATTTCTGGGTATGTCTCCAGTTATATGGTTGTAAGATATGGACAAAACTTTGAGCTCTGTGAGTTGGCATATGTTGGAAGGAATGCAACTAGAAATTTGGTTGTCAGATATACTTAAAAAGTACATGTTTGACACAATATTCCCTTCATCTAGAAAGAGAGGACCAGAAAGGCTATTGAATAACAAAGATACGCCAAGTAGCGACGAGATATTAAACAGTGTTGCAGGAATGGAACCTGTTAATTGATTATTTGACAAGGACAAAAATGCAAGTTGGCTCAGATTACCGACCTCCTTTGGAATGTTGTTGCTGACTCTATTCCCAAACAAACTGAAGTTCATCATTTTTGTGGCATTTCCAATGGAAGGAGGGATCATACCCGTGAGGCTATTGTTCCTGAGATTTAAGACTCTGAGTTCGGGTACATATCATGGCCCTCTCCACATTTCACCACTGAGTTCATTGAAAGCCAATGAAATTACTTGAACTCTCCGGTGTTGAAATAGACTTGTTGGTATACTTCCGTTGAGCTGATTGTTTTTAACATCAATCACATGCAAGCGAGGCAAGTGGCCAAGTCCATAAGGGATGCCCCATGGAAGCTGTTGTTTTCGAGGTTGAGAACACTGAGGAAGGACAAATTGGCCAAAGATGGGGAAATTGTGCCTTGAAGTTGCAAATTAGGAAGAGTCAAGGCTACAACCCGTTGCCTTTTTGAACTACAAGTGACGCCGAACCAAGAGCAAAAAGAAGTATTTTTGGTCCAATTATTGGCCAAAAAATGATTGGGACTTGTAATAAGATTTTGGAAAGCTAGTAGAGCTTGTTGGTCTGTCTCATTTGAGGTAGCAAATGATACAGAAAATTGAATAAAAAATAGAAGAATCAATAAGAAAATGTGCTTCTCCATATTAATTTCTGTGTGTTGTATTTCCAATGATCAAAGCTAGTCCACTATATATAAATAGCACCAAAACAAATAAAATGTTGAAGAGTACAGACTACAATGTGAAAACAGATTAAAAATAAGTAGCAAAATCTGTCAATTTTTCTTATTGATAATTGACACTAATTGGGTTGTGTTTCACAAAACGAAATAAAAGTCATGATAGAAAGAAGAAATATTGCTATCAATTTTCATTATATTGTTAAAAGCCAAGTCTGTGTTACACGTAAAAGAAAAAAACACAACACACATTCACTAATAAGCCAAAATGGAAGAAACTTTAAGGCTCTCTCAAAGAAATTTGTCATATTATTATGGTATGAACTTAAAAAAGAAGGGCAGGCTAGTTTCAAATATATACAATAAAATAATTAATTTGTAATAAATATAGTTAAATTTTATTTACATAAAGAAAATAATCGAAAATCAGAAAAAAATATACATGGACTATATAATATAGTTTGGCAAAAGTCATATAAAGTATACACTAACTATACAATATAGTTTATCTATACACGAATTATACACTGACTATACATAAAATATACACTGATTATTCAATCTCAATCAACTCAAAATCACTCCTAAACTGTCCCAAAAATTTAGAAATGAAATCATTTCGAGTCTTCTGATATATAATTCGCTCAGAACAATTCATATTTTCGGTACGTCAAATTTCAAATTAAAAAATGAAACAGAATGAATAAGATGAAGAAGAAGAAGGAGGGCGAATAGAAAGACGACAGACAAAGGAGAAAAAGAAGACGACGTCTAAACTGACCATCTTTTTTGTAATTATGTTTATCGAATGGTCATTCGGAGTAATTTGCGCGAAAAACAATTGGAGGCGTTAAAAAGGGAAAATTATGTAACTAAGCTAACTTTTACTACTTAATTATATATTGTAGCTATAGTATTAATTAATTATAGAAAAGGGTTAATGTTTAAGATAATGGTTAAGATGGGTCCCACCACTTTTGTATTAGATTGTGTATATTCACATTTCCTCTTTTATACAATTTTTTCACTACCTCTCTCCAACCCACTCATCAATTTACTCCTTAATTCTCTCATTCTCCATTTAAGCTCTCAACCAATTCAAATTTCAAAATTTCAAATTGTTGAATCATCCTTCCTAATCCTCCCAATCTTGCAATATAAGGTAATTTTTTTTTAATTTTCATCGGTTCTTAATTTTCTTGTATTTGTATAATTTTTTCGATTCTCCCAATTTTTTTCATAGGTCGACAACTAAATCTCGAGTCCTTTGGTACAATCAGTCTAATCATGGAGGAAGAATCTTCATCAAAGAGAATCACTAGAGGTATACATTTGCATACAACAAATTTGGTTGAGGAATTCATCTTTTTCGTTGGATTTAACTCAAAATTTTGAAGCATTTACAGGTTCTATTGCAAAATCTAAAGCTTTTGATTCAAGCACAGCAAAGAAAGAGATTAAATCTAAGTTTATCAATGACCCTATCAATACGGGGTTAAATGACTCCGAGTTGATGATTCCTGTAAAAAAAATAGAACAAAAAGCATATTCAAGCAAAAATGACTCAAAAACAGATGATTATGTTGAAATGGACCAACAAGTAGCAGACGATTTTGAGGTATAGCCATGTTTTCATGTTTTCATTTTTTCCTTGTTGTATTTGGATAATTTAAGTTGTATATGACACAATAAATGAATTGTAATCTCAGATATTGTATTTATTTTATAATTAACATCAAGCAAATGTATGCATAACTAATTGTGTTATTGTTTATAGCTATACAAGTCCAATTGATATATACAACTACAACGATTTGTATAATGAAGTTATGTTATTTATATACAAATATTTAAATTAATGTTCTTTATTAGGGGTTCCAATTTATATTCATGCTTACAGGTTGCATGTTATTGTACCATGACACACTATTTACAATGTATATATCCCAATCAATGTATAAAATATATTTAAATATATATTTAATTATACAATTATTTATTATACAAATCAAATAGTAACATTCACAAAACTGGTAAAAGTAATAAAAAATTATTCAATTATATTTATTTATTGACTTAAATTATATAACAACTTGTGTAAAATCTAGAGAAAATGATCAAAATGGTCCTTCATGTATGGGGGTTGAATTAATTTGATCCTTAATATACTTCACTTGATAGAAATAGTCCTCATTGTATGCAAGATGGGTATTACTTTGATCCCAACCCTTAAATTTAACATTTATCTGTTAAAAACTAATTGCCCACCTCCCAAGTCATCTCTCTTTTGTTTGCTTGGCTCGCCCCTTTTCTGGTTCTTCTTCTTCAGTGTATGTTCTTCCTCAATAAGAGGATCATAGTCCACCCTATCTATATAAAGCTTATTCAAACACATTCATAATTTTTGCAACCAAAAAAAATTATTCCTTTCTTCTTCTCTTAAGCAATTTCTACCTTGTGGGTCAAACTGAATCACAGATTCAGTGAAAAGGTACAGTTTCGTAGAATTAATTAACTAGCCTCATTCAATTCAAAAATCATCTAATTCATTTAAAAGCGACTATAAGTAGATTGTAAATTAATAGTATTAGAATAATGGATAATTTTTTTGTCGGCGTATCCATCCTTAAGCTTGGATCTACTACTGCTCTAATTCATTATCTTACTAATTTTATCTTATGAATCCTCCTCAAATGGATAACTTTTTTTTTTTAATTCAATCAAAGTTTCTAAAAATATTGTCATTCATACCATTATCAGAAAATGGAATTCATTATCATAAAACGAAACAAGTTGCTCAAATAAGTACCATTGAATTTCTCATCCAAGTATCCCAGTGAGTGTTGAATTTAAATCAATTTTAGGAACAAGATGCAATTGAGAGATAAACAGAAAGGGGCATAGCAAAAGAAGGGGCCGTTAGTTTTTAACAGAGGACAGTTAACTTTAGGGTTGAGGACCAAAACAATACCCATTTTGCATACATTAAGGACTATTTCTATCAAGTGATACATATTAAGGATCAAAATAATTCAACCCCCATAAATGAAGGACCATTTTGATCATTTTCTCTAAAATCTACTAATATACAAATCAAAATAGTAATATATTCAAAACTGATGCAATTAATTGAAAATTACTAAATTATATACACTTGTTGACTTAAAGTATATAACGAATTGTATAAAATCTATCTAATATACAAATCACATTGTAACTTATACAAACTGCTACAAGCACTCCAAATTACTATATTATATTGACTTGTTGACTTAAACTATACAATTCATTAAATACACAAATAATTGCAACATATATAAACTAATCGAATTAATCGGAAATTATTCAATTACATTCACTTGTTGACTTAAAATATATAATGACATGTATGAAGTCTATCTAATATACAAAAGAAACTGTAATAAATACAAATTGTTAGAAGTAATGGAAAATTACTAAATTATTTTAACTTTTTGACTCAAAATATATAATGACTTGTATAAAATCTATATCTAATATACAAATCACATAATAATATATACAAATTTATACAAGTACTTAAAATTACTCAATTTTATACACTTAAAATATATATCGAATTGTATAAAATCTATTTAATATATAAAAAAAAAACACTAACATATACAAAATGATACAACTCATCGAAAAACACTCAATTATATGTTTAGACAAAAAATCAGTCACAAACAATCTTAGTGTGGAATTCGATACCAATTATATACATCTACAAATTATTTTCAAGGAAATCAACTACTCCATATAGAATGCCATTTTAATCGATATCCGTACTCAATAACACAATAATACAAATTAAAGATGAACTAACCAAGAAATATATGAAATCATATACATTGAATGTAGTCAGAAAAATATACAGCTCATAATGAATAGATTCTTGTGTTTAATTTTCGTTGTTCAAGCCACAAAAATTAATTAATTGTTTCAGTTCTAATAAAGAATAAGCTTTGATTAAAGGAAAATCATGAATAGTCCTCAAAAGGAAGAAGTCTTATTTTGGTAACGTATCCTAATTATACTAAATTACCTTTAATTAAGGCATTCCTCAATTAATGCTTAATTAGTTATATATAATTAAACAGATTTTTTTGTATAATTAATTATAAATAGGCCGAATTATACAAATCATCAACATAATAGCTATTTAAATTATAGCTATGATACGTAAATAGGTAAACTATAGTTAAGGAGGCCTATTATGTTTCCTAGGTAAACTATAGTTAAGGAGGCCTATTATGTTTCCTATTGTAGCTGTTTGTGAAATTTTCCCTTAAAAATATAATGTATCGCTGAAAATTTGACCATAAATTGAGGGGATATTTATGTCTTTTCCCAAAATATTATTCTTAGTTAAAATAACATACTTTAATATTACTCATTAGTGCAAGTAGAAAGAAGAAAGTTAAAGAGCGAACATAAACAACTCAATTTTTAATTTTTTAACTGATTCAATATTTTTTTAAGATGAAAAAACTTCAAAAAAAATTAAAAGAGATCGAAATTAAAGTGATGAAAAGAAATCTACCTCTTGGATAACTTGAAATTATTAATTGGAAAGAGAAAAGATTTGAAATTTAAAAACGGATAAATTGAGGTAACTGTGGAGAGATTTGTGGCGTGAAAAAATGAAGGAAAATCATGGGTATTAGATTTCAAATTAATGTATCTGGAAAAGGGGATGATGGGAGCAAAAGAAGGGATTTTTGATATTTTTTGAAATGGTAAGAAAAATATGATAATAAATAGTGTGTAGTTAGGTAATTTATCCTAATTTTTAAGGTTACATCGTTTATTAGAATTAAAAACTAATTTTAAATTATTATTTTTTAATTTAAGTTAACGAAAAGAGTAATCACGCATTAGATAGACGGTATAAATACACCTCCAAATTTGGCTATTTGAGAACCTGGGTAATTTTAAATGTGTAAAAAAGATATCTAATTTATTCATGTTTTTTTTAAAACTTACAAATCGATTGGTGTGAGCCTGTGAGGTATAACCTATAATTATTTTATAACACATTTGATTGAAAGTATTACATAGTCCTTATAATTATTTATCCCATCATTTATAATACCTTAAAATAGAATAAGTTAATCTGATAAAATAATTTGTTCTTAATCAAAAGATGACTTAAGAGTTATAAGCATTAGTTGTTAACCAGGTAAAAAATGATAACTAAGTTGAAATTTAAAATCATTGATAGTGTAAATTGTTTGTGCACTTAATTAGATCCATTATTACACTTTAATAACTTAATCCTGTTCATTAGCTAAAGTTAAGAGTTCTTATCAGTTAACCATGGATGGTTTAATCTCATAAGTTTAAGGAAAAAGATGATGGCTTATGAAATTACTCATTTAATTACTTAATGGTTCAAAGTGAATAAATTCTTTTCAATTATCATTGTAACCAACTTTTGTCAAACTCATCTAAATCAAAAAATAAGTTTGAATTATTTTTTTAAAAAACAAAAAGAGAATGAAGAAAAAAAAAAGATGTAGACGAGCAACAATCTTTACTCTGTACATAGTAGATATATAACAGATTTCATTGTTTTCCATCCTGAATCTTTACTCGTAACCCATAGTAGATAATTGATGATTTTCCTTGTAACGTATGTTTAAATGGATACTAATTTAAAAAAATTTAAAAAGTGCAAAATAAAGTAAAAACATTACCAAATAAAAGTATAAAAAGCACAAGAAATTTTAAGAATGTTCAATAGAGCAAGATAAAAGTAGGAAGAAATGCTTAATGCAAGTAAGTATAATTTAGCAGATTAAAGTAAATATTTTTCTTCTTTGACTCACTTGCTTTTTCATCCTTTGTATTTCATGTGCTTTAGGAATCAAATTATGTAAAACAACTGATCCACTAATTTTTTTCAACATAGCTTTGTTTTTACTATCTTTGAATAGTTTGATGTTTATTTTTATCAACCTATGGTTGTTCGTCAATTGAATTGGTAATGGTGAATCGAAGGATTCATTATCATATAAACATCCATTTTTCCAGCCAAGTTGGGTGGGATAAAAATACTGATGAGATAACTTTTAAGGTTACATGGTATTTATAGAATTAAAAGAGTATTTTTTTCTAATTTTATAAATTTGTTTACAAAAAGAGTAATCATGCATTCGATAAATGATATAAATGCATCGCTTTCCATATCACCTATAAATTTGACTATTTGAGAAGCCGACTAATTTAATATTTCCTCCGTTTCAAAAAAAATAACCTTACTTTACATTTAAATTTGTTTCATAAAAATGAATTCTTTACTTTTTATGGTATCATTTTTTACGTAGCATGCTTACCGCCATAAAATTAAATGATAATTTTATATATATAATTTTAATTTAAAATCACAAAATTCAAAAATATTCTTTATTTAATTGAACTTGGTGGCAAATCAAATTAGGTTGGCTCTTTTTGAAACGAATTGCGTATCACCTCTAAATTTGCCTATTTGAGAACCCAGGTAATTCGACATGAAATTTATGGAGGAATCCACAAGTGTCATAAAAAATCTCAAGATGATGCTTATAAAATTACATCATTTACTTACTGGTTCAAAGTGAATAAATTCTTTTCAATTAACATTTTAACCAACTTTTGTCAAACTAATCTAAATCAAAAAATAACAAAAGGAGAATGAAGAAAAGAAAATAAGATGTAGACGAGCAACAATCGAATCGTCAACCGGTAAAAATGACGATCGAAACGATATCTCGCCGATATAACTTTGCCTCCTGTAAATTCATATAAAAATGATGAAACACACCAGAAAAATTGTTCATCATTCGATCAGAAGGAGGCATCAAACATTTATACAAAGATATTAGTTCTAATTACCGAAGATAGAAAAACTGATTTCATATAATTATTTTGAAAAAAAAAAACACAAAATAGGTTAAAATTAGCTTCTGTATGAGATTAGAGAACAGAAGCTGCCATTAGATACCTGAAAACTACCATCTGCTCAAGAGAAGAGTGACTTTAACATAAGCTATTAAGGCCATTTATATAGATGGCCAAACCCTAGAAAAACCTTCAGAAATGGGCCTGATTTAGACCCAGTTAGGGCTTTGGATAAGTGAAGTTTATAAGTTTAGCCCAATTTAAAATCAGCTTAAAACAGGAACATAAGAGCAAATAACAACTGGCCCAATTGACTCCCTGTAGCCCAATTCCCCACCCTCAATCTCTGCCGGAGAAGTGGAAGAAACGCCATATCTCCTCCGTCGGAGTTTTCCATCACTTTGCTCTCTCAAATTTTCTGATTCAGTTGAACTCAAAAGTATTATCATCCTACATTGAATTCCTCCGGTACGCTTTAGTGATTTTTTTTCTATGTCCTGATTTTGTCATACAAAATTGTATCCCCTGGAATTAGTCTGAAGTGTGTCCAAGCTACCCCGGACACCACGGTTATAAAAAATATGTTTTTTTTTTTTAGAATTTGGTATCAATGGTGAGGAATTTTTTTGGTTGAGATTGAATTTGCTGTAATGTATGACTTGTTGCTTCCTCTTTGGCCTTTAGTCATTGGATATCTTGTTAGAATGAAAAGCTTTATTAATTTGTTATAAAACTATTGAGAATAGAACACAACGAAAAATTCAATACTAATTAATCGGGATTAAACTAGTTACTTCTTGTTGATATTGTTGCTCCGTGTTTGACATTGATGTTGTAGCTATTTTGGAGAACTTTTGTAATTTGTTCATTGATATAGTGGAGCTTTTGGTCTCGTAGTTCTTACTCCACACTGAAGAGGTTTTCCATGTAAATTTGGTGTCACGCGTGGTTGAATTTATTTTGGTCTTGCTATATTAATTTTGTTGGTGATTATAGCTGCTGCCTGGACCTATTTAAGCTTGTGTTTGAGGTATCCTTTGGTTAAAATAAGTGAAAGATTTAAACTTGGGTATTCTTCCGCTGCAATCTTGTCTTTCACCACTTTATTCGTGCTTGTCCCCCCCCCCCCCCCCCCCCCCCCCCCCCCCCCCCCCCCC
>NC_064283.1:59545131-59582306 GCF_019186545.1 Solanum stenotomum
CCCCCGCCCCCCACACACACAGAGAGTTACTTGTGTACAGAAAAGTGTGAGATTTAAACAAAATTTCCGCTCTAGATGGATTATTTGGTATTTAAATGAAATAGACTTGAATGGTGCACGTTCTGTTTGCAGGGTGTAGAGTTACATTGTTACTGCATTCTGATCTCTTTCTCTACCATAGTTGCATTCACATGTTCACGAATAGCCAAAGGCAAGAAGAACGCACTGGAAAATATGGAACTCCGAGGGTGGAATACCTTCAGGTTAGTCCTCTTACTCGAAAGAAGATTGGAATAACAAAACTTTATCTGCTGAAGTTAAGCAAACATTACTTGTACATGAAATTTGGATAAGCAAAAAACTTGGTTTGCGTATTTCAATAGTCAATACTTACATTGTTGTTTCAGGAATTGGTGACTCAGTTTCAGAATGCATCTTCTGAAGGTATGCTTAGAGTTCTCTGCAACTTTTTTGGAAAGTCTGAGCAATATAGGCGGCTCTGATATATTCTTGTTATTACAGAGACAAAAGAGAAGATTGTTGCTAATTTGGCCAACTTTGCATATGATCCTTACAACTTTACCTTCTTGCGTCAAGTTAAGAAACTTCCTAATGAGTATTGTAATCATCGAATTTTCCTGGTTTCTTGCCTAAACATATCTTGTCATGTTAAACAGCTTAATGTAATAGAACTTCTCCTCGACTGTTTAACTGAGCCTAATGAGAAGCTCGTGGAATTTGGGATCGGAGGAATCTGCAATGCGTGTGCTGGTAAGATAAAAGTTTTTTGTAATAAACTGCTCCAAGAATTAACTCTTCTCCATATCAATTGATGCATTTGTGACTTGCAGATCCAGCAAATGCTGCTCTTGTCACTCAAAGTGACGGTATCCCCCTCATCGTCCAGTGTTTGTCAAGCCCTGTTAGGAGCACTGTAAGCACATTAACAAACATTTTGTGGTTTCGCTAGTTTATTGAGTGCTTTGATCTTCACATGGTAAAATTTGCACATTACATACCTCGGGAACACTTTAAACCAGCTGTTGTAAATTGAATTCGTCGAGTACCAATTATCTGTCAATCTTGTTAATAAATTTGTGTAGGGTTAGCTAGGCACAAGCTTATACAATGTACTTATTGTTAATAGTTGGTCTTGTGACTTTCTGCGACTTTAGGCAGCACGCCGAGTAAAATGGTGCTGTTTCCTCATTTCTGGAATTAGTTCTTCAGCAAGACTTAAATCTTTTTAGTATTCTGGTCTAGTCTCGGACTGTTCTTTTTTGTGCTGGTCGTTTTTACTTCCCAAAGTTCAGTATTAGGGAGAGGTGATTAAACAGGACAAGACACACCTGCAACTTATGGAGAACATGACTCTGATAAGCAGATATGGAGGTCAGGATTAGGTTAGAAGATTAGTAGGTAGTCACTCCTGTTGTTTAATTTCCCTCATCAGTGATAATATTTTCTTTCCTTCGATTTTCATATTGATCGTTGTTGCTACAGGTATTCTTTACGTTCTACTTGTTTTGTTTGATATATGTTTAATTGATAGATAATGTAACTTCTCTACCTTTGATAAGTAGGATTAAGATTGCATACACCCCCCTCAAACCCCCACTTGTAATGATATGAAGTTCGATTTTTCAGGTAATTTATGCTCTAGGAACTTTGTATTGTCTTTGCAATGCATCAAACAAAGAAGAGATCTTAAAGCCAGAAGTAATCGATGCAATAAAGAGTTATGCTGCTGCAAGTGAAGTTAGTACAACCTTCAGTAATTTGGCCCAGGCTTTCTTAGATAAACATGTTCCCCAAGCTTAATTGAAATAGATGAAAATAAAATTACTGTTGAAAAATCATTACTACTAACATCTTTAAAAGCATGGAATTGTAAAATTATTGGTCAGGTTTAGGGGATTGGAATATAAATATTTTGTTAAACCTATTTTGATATGCTCTTTCTTAAATCGACAAATGTTGTACTTAGAACTCACTCATAAACTTTTAACTATTATAACATTTATCACAAGAAACTTCACAATGTTTTCTTCCCAATCTCACAAGTGAAACATTTAGCATTTTGACAAAGACAAGTGTCTCACAAATGACAAACAAGAAGCCAACAAATATATATAAGATGATAAACTTGAAATATAACAAAGTCCCACAATCATCTCACATCCAGCACTCTCAAACAAAAGCCAACTCATACCCTAAGAAATCAAATAAATAAAATCCCAAACAAAATACTATACAAAAACGAAAGAAAGTAAAAATACAAAGTAGCTCTTTTTTTTTTTTTTTAAACAAAATAAGACATAAACTTTAGTGTCTTTTTTTTTTCACTTTTGAGGACTGGTTTTCACAACAGTGACAGGACATGTTGCATTTTGCACCACATAGTTACTCACACTTCCAAGTAACACCCTGCAAATATTAAACAGTTACAAATTAACCCCACATATTGTTTTAAAAAAACTAAAACCTAATAAGTAACATTTCACCAACTCATTTCAGATCAAGTAACATTTACTCGCCCATTTTGAGTTTACTCATTTATTTATTCGCCCATTTTGAGTTTACTCGTTCATTTATTAACTCAGTTCATTTTGATCTGTCTAAATTTATACTGTGTTTACCTTTTAAGAACTCCTAAGCCTCTGCCTCCAATTACAAGTGAATCAAGTTTGAGACTTTCAGCAGCATCGCAAAGTTTCTCTCTTGCATCTCCCCAATACACCTTTGACACCACTGTCACCTGTTTTTTTATCCCACAAATTATTAATTAAACAATACTTATTTTTCTTACTACAAAAGAAAAAGTAAAAAATTCAGGTATTCGATTCATAAAAGAATAAATAAATAAAATATATTTTCTTGACGGTTTGAACTTTCAGATGAAATAAATAAATAATTCAATAAAAATCAAATTTCAATAACAAAGTATGAAAAAAAAATCGAATTCTTTTACTCCAGATTATGAACACATCCGATCAAATCTGTCCAGAAGGAGCTTAATTTTTCAGTTATTAATTCGAGCTCCTTGAAAAAAAAAAAAGGGTAAAAATTTAAAAGGACATTTTTGTAAAAAAATCAAATGAAAGTTCAAAAGGACACGTGTCGTTAGATTAAATCATCTCCAAAGAATTAGAAGCAAAGAGCAAGAGAAACTACTACTAATATTTTAGTACATCACACTCTTTAATTCTCTGTGTGAACACAAAATAAAATATTTTATGCATCGAATTGTCGAAAGATCAAAGAGAAGAACAAGAAATAAGAAGAGTAAATTATTATTAATTACCTTTTTGAGTTTGGCAACAGGCTCAAGCATATCAATAACCTCTTTATCAGGATTTAATCCATAATACTTAGACACATTAATCTGTTTAAATTCATCCAAAGGTATCAAAGCTGCATTAAACAAACAAAATAATCAAAAAAATCATCAATAGATATGTTTAATTAATTAAAATGAACAACATAACCAGTATAATCTCATAAATAAAATCCAAAAAATCTACACAACCTTGTGAAAGTAGAGAGATTGACAAAAATTAATTTAACTATAACAAACAACAACATAGGTGAAATCTGAAAAAGCTGATGTATATACAACAGAGAAACTGTTTTTGATAGATTCTCCACTCGAAAATAATTGATTAAAATGAAATAAACAAAAAAAGAAAAAAGACTTACGTGATCCTGTATCTTCAAAGAGTTGTTTACTAGTTGGTTCAACTTTAGAAGAAACAACATGAATAATAATAATTGTATCACCTTCTTCAATTAAATTATCAATTGCCCATTTTAGAGCTATTTTGCTTGTTGCTGAATAATCCATTCCAATTCCTATTATACGTGCTTTCCCCATTTTTTTTATATATAAAAAAAAAAAATCTCTCTTTGATTTATTTTTTTCTCTCTCTATGTGTATATATGTTAGTTTTGTGGTGTTTCTGTATTTATATTAATCTGTGGGTTTGGATTTCTAATACGTAATCCAAAAGAGAAGAAGTTCTTGAAGGACCTAGAAGGTGGAAGACCTTTATGTTTCTTAATTAATAATTAAAAAAGGGGAAAAGAGATAATTTTGTCTTTGTTAATTGATTCGATATTTGAATTTTACAATTCTGGGGGCATTACTGCTGATTATTTAAGTGATGATACCCTTATTTTTTATAGTCAAACAATTTAAGTTTGAGCGAGATTTTTTTATGAAATTTTCAATTTTTTAAAAAATAAAATTGATATATTTATAAATTACATAAAAAGTATTATAAGTAATAATAAATAATAATTTAAAATATTTAAAAGATATATGAAATTTTACGGTAAAAAATAGATTTATTTAAATTTCAAAATTCAAAATGTATCACATAAATTAGGACAAAAAGAGTAATTAAAATGAAATATTTAAGAGAGATAACTGATACTCCTAATTTGTGTAATTAATACTCAATATATGTACTAGAGGTAGTATAGAGGCTATAAGAAATGTAATATTTTGATTTTGTTTTTCTTGATTTCTCACTCAAAATTTTACTCCATATTCAAAATTTATTTTAAAACTCGTTAAAAAACTAAGAAAACATTTTTTTTGTATGGAAAGGTTATTCATTAATAAATAAAACTCGCAAACCCAAATTTCTAATTAAATATAACAAATTATATTCATTACATCATAATCATTCGATAATTATTTTATTATTTTTAAGGCAAGAAACATAATGATTTGAAAAGAAAAAAAAGGTAAGGAATATATACCGTGTTTTTATTATGTCTTTAATGAGATGAGAAGGGAATATTGCAAGGTATCTTCTTGATTTATTTAAAAAGAAAAAAGAAGTTGTCCCAATCTTAATTAATGTCATTTTCATCCTTTTAAAAGTTTTAAATTTCCTTTTTTGTAATTAATATAAACTCCCACAATTTCTAAATTAGTTTTGTGTGATATCAAAAAATAATTAGAGAATTACGTTCTGCCTTTTTATGTTCTAATATAAATATAATGAGTAAATTATTGTGGTTTTCCTGTAAGAATGTAACATATGTATATTTTTTTGTTAACCAAGAAAAGCAAGCTGGTGGATTCTCATCTAAACTTCTAACATACTTGTCTGTCTTTTGAATCATAACCTCATAATTTTTTAATTTACTTTCATTCAAGATTTATATTCGTGTTGAAGTTTTGATTAACTTATATTTCTACGATAAAAAGGATGACAATTATTATTCAAAATTTTTTAAAAAGAAAATCACATAACTCAAATTCTTTTAATTAAAAACAAAAAATTATATTTATTCCAATGCAAGGCACGATAACATGATTTAACATGGTGCTATTTGTTTCTCATTCCTCCATATGTATAAGAACAATACTAAGGGTGTGTTTGACACACTAAACGGAAAATATTTTTTAAAAAATATTTATATAATTTAAATAAATATTTTCGGCCACAAAACCAACAAATGTGTAATATTTTTTTTAAAATATTTATATATAATTTAAAAAAATATTTTCGAGTAGGCACAAAACCACTTATCTAATTTAAATAAATATTTTCGGCCACAAAACCAACAAATGTGTAATATTTTTTAAAAAATATTTATATATAATTTAAACAAATATTTTCGAGTAGGCACAAAGCCACCAAAAGAGTGGTGGTAGGCTTAGTTGTGTGTTGGAGGGTAAGTATTAGAAGATTAAGAATGTAATGGACACATACGAATTATATTTTTTTCCCCTATTTCTAATAGAAAAGTCATATCCTTTATCTTTAAAGAACTATTTTCCCAAAAAAATTATTTTTAAATTTTTTTATTTATCAAAGTTAGAACTATTACTTATTTAAATAATAATTAAGGTGAAGTAGGATCAAGAATAACGAATCTTTTTATAATAATAGATTCATTTTGCAAGCTCGTTATTATGAATAGTTTCTACAAAGATCAAACTAATTATATATATAATATTTAAATTTTCGATGTAAATGCTAACCTAATTGATTCTCATCTTTCAAAAACTACGAATCAATAAACGACAAAAAGACCGCCCTAAAATGTGGCTATTAAGAATGCACAAAATCAGATGGCTGAAAAAAAATTCAAAAATTGCTCCTTACCAAACGCATCCTAATTCTACATCACATTTAGATACTAATAGTAATTCTTGTCTTCATATAAGAGTAAGCTTCTGGAGACAGGATCACTACAAAATAGAAGTGCAAAATTCTCATGTTCCCTCATTTATATTCACAAATTAAGGGCCATAACATATCTTATATATTTAAAAATAAAAATATATTAAATTATAATGTATGTATTATATATACTTCTTTTATTTTAATCATTTTGTTTGGTTTGATTAGGACTTAGGAGGATCAAACTAATTAATATTTGATGTAAATTCAAAGATAGATTCTTCAGTTTTTTGATTTTTTTAAGGGAAAATTATGCGGTTATGCAAACTTATACTACTTAATTACTCATCATAGCTATAGTTTGCTATAATTATCACTCGCGACTAACATTAACCATTAATTACGTGGGTTGACTTCGAGTTTGTATAATTAGTCATATTTGTATAATTCGCCACATTTGTATAATTCGCAAGTAACAATTCTTCGTTTGAGTTGTATTTGTATACAACAGTTTGTATTTGTATATGACGATGATTCCTTTGGTTTTTCAGTTTTGTCATCATATACATTCAATCTTTTTGTGTATAACCTTTTAAAGTTTGTATAAACGTGTAGTTTTCGGATTTTTTATAATATCATTTATATAATGTAATTTGTATAATATAATTTGTATAATTGTTTAAAGTTCATATGTTGATGTTTGTATCAATTCTTTATTTCGAGTTTTATCATATATATTTGTATAATTTCACACTTTTTATTACTCAATTATACAAAAACACGTGAATTATACAAACGTACCTGTGAATTAATCAAACGAGGTGTGAATTATACAAATTATTGCCCTCTCTCGCTCGCCTCTCTCCTCCCTCTCCCAGTCTCGCTCGCTAGAATATACAAATATATATGTATAATATACAATTATCTAACCGATATACATATACAATTCATCTATATCCCACTCTCTACCCTCTCTCCTCCCTCTCCCAGTCTCGCTCGTCACTCTCCTCTCTATAACATGTAGCTACGAATCATAATTAGCAAACTATAGCTATAGAGCGTAATTAGGCTATTTTTGAGTAACTATATGCGAAAGTTCCTCTTTGTTTAAAGGCAAACACTGTTATGAACCAAGTCCAGCCAAATATGGATACCAAGGTCACACAAGTAGTTATTGGGCTGACAAGAGCTATTGGACCGAGAGCAAGCAATAGGTCCAGGCTAATTTGAGATCCGGGTCGAGTAGTGGGTGTAAAAACGGTTTCATTAAATGGGGTAGTGGTCAATGATATTGGGATTAGGCATATTAAAGAAAAACGTTTGTTTCTCACTTCTTCTTCTAGAGTCTAAGCTTCTCATCCTAACTTTTATCTCTATCTTAGTTACTTGTTATTTTCATATTTCCATGTAATTCAGTAGTTTGGCTATTGCAATTACAATTCTAAAATTGTAATCGCATTTCAGTTCTCTTATCAATATAGTGAGCAATTCAGATTTGTTACAAACACCATTGAGAAATTCTAATGGTGTCACTTCTAAATTATAACAAAATAAAAAATGAAAATTTAATTCTTGAGAAAGTTTTTTTTAAAATACTTATGTTGAGCTTTATTGAAGAATAATAGACACACATAGAGACTTCTAGATTAACAAGTTGGATAAAGAAACTTTTAAGACGTTCTTTAAATCAAGTTAAGCATTGTAAACTTGTACAACTAGTTAATTAATCACTTTGTAGCTAGCTAAGTGGTAATTAAAGGCTTTAATTTCACTAGGAGTAAATGTTCAAAAAGATGGTCCCATTATTTTTTCAAAAAGAAAGGTTCACTTTATCAATATTTCGACTTTCTTTTTTCAAGTTGTTGAATTGCAATTGTTCTTAGCATTGATGTCTATTCATTTAAATCTTCTGATAGACTTGGCGAGTTAAATAGGTTTGATATTCCTTCTAGGTTTTTTTCGCCTAATCTTCAGTATTGATTTGAGATTTAAATCTTTAGAGTCATGTATCTAAAAGAATAACAATTTTTATAGCTATAATTCTTTCTCTTGTAATTATAAATTTTCAGTTACTTTAAATTAGTCGATAATTTAACTTTTTATCGATTCTTTTCGATAAAAGTGCAATATGAGGAATATATCAAAAACAAATAACCAAAATTCATTATTATTATTATTATTATTATTATTATTATTTATGAAAATGGACATGAATATGTGTGGAACATGCATTGAAATAAGAAAAAGTCAATATTTCAACTTCTTATATGATAAACTGAGTCCGAATCCAAAAGGGTAAAAAAAATTGTCATAAATTTCAAAAGGGCATATTAATTATTTTTTTAACCAAAAGGGTAAAATTGCTTCTGACGAAGCGATTTCCTTATGACAAAATTGATTCTGTTACTCCGTTAAAAAACATAAAAATCGCTGCTGGGGCAGTGATTTCGTTCAAATTTTTTTCTTTTTTCCTTAACAAATTAAGCTGCCCCTGCAGTGTCTTTCTCAAAAAATTAGCTGAACTGTTTGGTACCTGCCTCTATTGCTGCAAAGAGACGAAGACTAAAGTGGGTGCTTTTGTTAAGCTATTGGACTTGCTTTTTTTTTCGTTTACTTCTTGTTAATCGCCATTGTTGCACCACTCTTTGATGCCCAAGTTTCCCTTCCTAAACACATATTTTCTCCTGTGTTGGTTGACCTAAAGAGCTGGTACACTCAGCAATATGGTGATTATTTGGTTTCTGAGAAACCCCATTTCTTTGTTGGCTTATTTGGTTTATGAGAAACCCCATTTCTTTAAGCCTTGCAAGCGATTTAAAAAAAAAAAAATTTAACTTTTTTAAGGAAAAGGTTCAATTTTAAAAAGTTTATTTTTGAGAAAAACGCTGCAGGGGCAGCGATGTTAAAAAAAAATTAACGGTGTCAATTTTGTCAGAAGAAAATCGCTCCGTCAGAAACAATTTTTCCCTTTTGATTAAAAAATAAATTGATATGCCCTTTTGGAACTTTTAGCAATTTTTTTTGCCCTTTTGACTCCGGACTCATGATAATCTCATATGATTCAAATGAGTAACCAACATAAAAATCATATTTAGGTCTTGCTCAATTTTCACTAAACCATTATATACATGTGGCAACAAAAGTAACTTAGAAGTAATGTTGAAGATTATATTTTTTCTGAATTATTTAGTAAATGTCCATATGCCACCAACACCTCTCTCTCTCTGGTAAACCTTTGGAATAATTGCTTCAAACTACAATAAGATTTTTCAATATAATAAGTATTATCCTTTATAATAATATTTTATTATAATATAATTATAATATATTTAATAAAACTGTGTAGACCTCCACAATGGAGTGTAAGGGAAGTAACGTATACGCAGATTTTAATTATGTGTAGACCTCCACAATGGGGTATAAAGGGAGTAAATTATACACAGATTTTACTCATATTTTGTGGATATTGATTTTGAAGCGACTCAAGTGCAATTTTTTATTATGATAATCATGTTTTCCGTGGAGTCAATCTTTTATATCAATTATGTTATATTTTCTACATAACAATATTTTATGATAATAATAATAAAAAAAAATATTAAAAACAAGCGACGTTATTAATAGAGATGTTTAACTGTAAATGTGACCATAGCGATGGAGTAATAAATATTTTCCCAAAGTGAGGTATCTAATTTCTGAACAAAAACACTAGGGATGGCAATGGGGCGGTGCGGGGAGGGGTGGAGCGGGTTGAGCTTAACTCGCAAAATTTTTAATTCGCTTCGTTCCGCATAATTTTTTTTTTCATTTTCAACCCGCCTCGCATAGACTCGCCTTGCATAACTTTTTTAATCTTTTCTTTTTCTAGTTAAGTTTGATACTAAAAATAAAATTCATAAAAATAAATTCATTTTTTCATTAAGTTGTATTAATTTAATAGGATAGTGACTTAAAAAATTTGTTTTTTAGAGGTCAATTGGAAAACATGTAAGAAATTGTATTATTTTTTATTGAACCATTTTCATTTACTATCTTGAAATTTTAGTAGCTTTATAGAAACTATCTTAATAAATAATGCTCTATTTCTCTTATAACATGTAAAAAGTTAAAATTAAGTTTGAGCCCACATAAAATCACATAAACCCGCAACTCACTCCGCCCCACATTAGTTTAAAAAAAAACTCATTTCAACCCGTCCCGCATCCTCCCTGCCCCATTGTCATCTCTAAAAAACACACATTTTTGTGTGAAGCGCACCCCGAGAAAATGATCAACCTATGTGCTAGTAATAGTTAAAGATTGCAATGGAGTAATAAATATTTTTCATTCATTTGATAAAGAAAATGATCTTGAACTAGGATAATCTCAAAACTATTTTTATGAGATGAAAATTATTCAAGGTCATAAAAGAGATAATCTCATTCCTAGAAAACTTATGTGAAACTCAATATCACTCAAACTAGGCTTGCCAATTGGAGCATGGACAATATGATATATGAAGATTGAATATCAAGTAAAATGAGAAATTGAATGACTCTTAACTTTGATATCATGATGAAGAAATTAGATTTTGGACATAACTCAACCTTAAATATATCTTATGATATGAGAATTGTTCAAGATCATGAAAAAAAAATCATCTCACCCCTAAACCCTAAAGAGCTGATGTGGGACTTAACAAAATTACATGGTCGAATTTTGGGAATGCAATCATTTTTAATACAGAGCTTTTTTTTTCAAGTGAAATTTCTCAATGTAGATTAATCTGAATTAGTTGAACTATAATAATACTCGTTTTCAACTTTAACTCAAATACCTTTCTCTTTCAAATTTAATCAAATATTGTCCAAACGCTTACATAATTTGTCGATTTTCGAATATTCTCAAAATAAAGTTTAGTTCAACTATCAATTTTTCTAACAGAAAATTAAGGTCACATTACAAACAGGGGCGGATCTAAGGGTATAGGTAGGGGTGCCACGGCACCCAGTGACCTCAGTTAAAATTTTCTATATATATGTATATATGTATGAAAAATGATATTTATTGTACGTTCCCACTAGAGCTGTCAAAATGGGCTGGCCTAACCCAACCCAACCCAACCCTAACGGGCTAGAGAGTTAAGTGGGTTGGGACGGGCTGTCCCTTTTAATTAAAGGGTCGATAAAATAGCAGCCCAACCCAGCCCTAAGCGGGCCACGGGTTGGGACGGGTTGGCCCTTCAACCAAAAAATGGACAACATATTCCTCTTAAAAAGGATACGAACGTTGATGTCCGATGGACACGACATCAATACATACATAAATTCATTCATGAATTACACATACTTCAGTGAATATTTGCAAAACAAATACATAATAGCCAAGATACAACATTCATAAGATTCATCCGAGCAAAAAAACATTACATAATCATTATTTTCATAAACAAGACAACAAAGGAGAAGTGAAAAATTAGGCATAAAAACAAAAGTAAAAGAGGTCAAAGATTTATAGTTATAATGGAGTAATGAACTTGGGCTAATAAGAAAATTTAGTGGGCTAATGACCCTAAAATGTAAAAGATATGTAAAAAATATAGTCTTGATTTTATATTGATATTTTAAAAATATTTATTGACAAAATCTTAACATGTAAAACACTACTTAAAATATATATATATAATAAATATTTTTAAAATTCACAGCCCGTGGGCTGACCTCTGAGGCTTGCGAGTTGGGCCTACGAGGCCAGCGGGCTAAATGAGGTTGGGCTAAAAAGCCTCGTTCCTAAATGGGCAGAAAAAATTGAGCTCAACCCCATTTAATTCAAGGGTTGGGTTGGGTCAGCCTAGCGGGTCAAACCCATTTTGACAGCTCTAGTTCCCACCCATCAAATATAATTGTAAATGGTGCAATTGGCAAAAGGCGTTATGTCGTACGTGAGGGTTGAGGGTTCAAATCCTCTTGACATCACTGAATATTTTTTTTACGTTTTGCTTGTGAGGGGGCTTCAACTCTTCCTTCCTTTTTTTTGTTCTCTTCTTTCTCTTTCTCATTAATGTGTCCGGGGTTTAGTTTTTTTAAAATTAGTTCATCTTTGTTTGTTAAGTATTACTTATTTATCTTATTAAGAGTAACTATATTTTTCTCTTTCTAAATTATTCTTATTGACTTTCTTTTTCGCTAAGTTTTTTTTTTTAATCAAATTTATGGAGTTCAGGTCTCCCTTTTATTGAGAATTAACAATCTGTACAAAAGGGTCAAATGGGCCCAATTTTATTTTTTTTCACTAAGTATTAATCTTAAATTCATACGGATGTCATGTGTGAATTCTATATTAGTTAAAGATCAATTTAACATCTCATAAATATTAATAAGAATATATTTAGAAAATAAGGTCTTTTATTCTTTTCTTTTAAAAAAAAAACTACTTCAGCATATCTTTAATAATAGAATATCTTAAAAAAGTAAAACAATATATATTAGAATATCTAAAGGAAAACACTACTAAATATGCATATTTAAGCAATTTGTGTATAAAAATTGAAAAAAAAAAACTAAATAACTCAAAGTATAATCTAAATTGAAGGAACCGACCCGTTTACCCTATATAGACAATATGACACCCACAACCTTCAAATCTTGAATCCGCCTCTGATTACAAACAAGATTGAAAGTTTCTTGTACTTGTTGATCTTAATGTTGAGAAGTTGGCAAATCAATTCACTAGCAAGGACAATAATTAATTGCATTACTACCGAACCTAAGAGACCTAAAAGCTGTAATATTTGACATTAACATGTGGAAAATCTAATTACAATATTTGGACCAATTTCAACAGTTAATTGATCAAGTTTTCATCAACTGGATAACTTAATGGAACAATGGATAGTTAAAGTATGAAATTAACAAAAAAAATCATAATTTTTTATACCATTTACTCTTTATTTACGGCTACTAGGATAACTAAAGTTTTATTTGATAAATTGAGAAAACACATTTTTGAAAGTTGGTGAAGTGGGGAAATGAATGAGATATCAGCTTTAATTAAAATTATTGGGAATTAAAAAATTATTACAACGTAAAAAACGTTCCTCCGTTAATAGCCTTTAACGGCAAAATTTTGAATAATTGGATCCTACCTACCAAGAAATCAAATTAATAGTGACAATCAATCTCAAATATCCCATAAACTCTTGGGTATTTTTAAAGATCAAGATCTCAAATATTTCACAAACTCATGGAATATTCATAAATAGATCAAATTCAAATCATCTTAATTCGAGAAGTACGCCACTAACGACCCTCGAATTATGTAGATCAAGTCCAAATCATCTTAGTTTGATAAAAACGCCACTAACGGCCCTCAAATTATGTAGATTAAGTCCAAATCATCCTAGTTTGAGAAATACGTCACTAACGGCCGTCAAATTATGTAGATCAAGTTCAAATCATCCTAAGTCGAGAAATACGCCACAACGGCCCTCGAATCATGAATAAATATCTTATGAGAGAAGAATCAAGAGAGGAACATAATTGTACTCGCATTGATTTATCAATAAAATATTCATGTTTTTTTTATATAAAAAAACAAATACCAATGGTTATTACCATAATTAAAAAGAAAATAGATGTAGCGATACGATGCATTGACGAAATTCCTTATCCTTCAAAACTTGCAAATAAAGAAATTCTTAATCGAAAGCATTCTCGTTTTAATAATCTCACGACAAATCTAGATTAATTGATGAATTCTAAGGAATTCAAATTAATCGTTTAATATAAATTGATCATTTCTTATGACATTTTAAAAACATGTCATTCTTAATAATTTCATTCTTTATATCGGTAATTACATTCATATTCATTTAGCGTATACACCAAATTAAGCAAGTTATCTATAAAATTAAGAATTATATATGTATATTTAGCCATGTTTAAATGATGAAAAATATGTATATGAAAGACATATACTATATATTCATTGGTCTAATGTATATAACGAATAAATTTGGGACATTAGTGAAAGAATAATGAACTTGAAACCTCAATTGAGGTAAATTAATCATTAGTTTTCTAACTTAATTAGTGATATCTACAATTAAGAATTCATAGCCTAATTAGTTAAATATTGTTCATTATCAAGTTAGATTCAAAGTATGTTTCTTAAATATGTGTAATATATTCATAGAATGAGTTCCACGTTGTTTGCTGAGAAATTCTAAAAGAACTTTGAAATTTGTGTTTGATTATATATGTGTTATTTTCTTTAAAAAAAATTTTTTTATGAAAATTAATTCTTGCAAAGTTATTTTTTAAGGGGTATTTTTGAGCTATGATAAAATTATTTTTGTATAATCTATAAGTCACAAATTTGAAACATGAAAGTCACTAATCTAAATGGGATCAAAAAGAGCTAAATCCTACTAGAGCAAAATGCTTTATGTTTTGGATGGTTTGTTTTGAAAAAAATTCCAGCAGAGTTTTTCCTTTGTCCAAAAATTGTCTAAATGTCGTCTTTTCAAATTTTAACTTGGAAAAAAAATAGAGAATTACATAATTATTTTTTTACAGAAACTTAAATTTCTATAAGTAAATAAAATAAAACATAGGATGGATATCTTATTATTTTTCTTAAAACAAAAAATGGTATAAATTCTTGTATTTCGTACTCATTATACTAATTAATCTAAGATCACATTGTATACCGTCATTAGAGGGGAAACCAATACCTATAAGAGATTTCTCTCAGAACTCGAAAGCTAGATCTCAAATTAAATTAATGTTTGATTATATATTTTGAATTTTATCTTCAAATATTTATGTTTGACTGTGAAATTTTATCTTCGAAATCTGATCTTCAAAACTAGTCAGTTTTTGAGAGAAATTTCACTTTTACGACAATTTTTTTTCCAAGTAAATACATATTCAAATACAACTTCAACAAAATTATACCCGATATATTAATTTCATAAATAAAGTTTTTAAAAAATTATATACAGACGTTAACTCTACCTCATAAAGATAGAAAATCTATTTGTGGCAAATACAACAAATCAAAGCAGTCAAAAAAAAAAAATAATACAAAAATGAAAAAACACATATCAAATAAAATAACACATAACATCCCAAGAAAAAGAAACAATAACAACACCAAATTAATACGGCAACTAAATAAAAATTGCATGCATAAGCTCCCAGGCTCCTGCCAAACTAAAACTCGATTACCCACTAACCTTCTACTAATTCACGATCTTCATGCAATCATGCCCTCTTATTTAATATCATATTCTGAATAAATTGAAATAATATCATGTCTAATCTAATAACCTATTTCCAATACTTTAAGTTTTAAAAGTCGCAACTAATCTAAAAAAATTAAATTTAAATTTCAACTTCAAAATCTAGTGTCGAAGCAGATCTAAAGTAAGAGAAATTCCGGTCATTATTATATAAATATAAAATTAATTACTTAATAAGTAGATAAATAAAAATAGTCTTTTAAGTTGACGAGTCACGCTCTCCTTCCTAACATCCGTTCAAAAGTCGACGTTTTGTTTGAGCTTCACTCTCCACAAAAAGCGCGTGAAGTAAAATCCAACTCCCTCTCCTCCTCCATATCTATTTCCCCATTTCATTTCACAGGGAGATCGAGATCTGTGCTCACACCCCACCCCACCCCCCTAAACCCCCTACCCCTACCCTTCAAAATTCATATATACAACATTGATGTGCACAAAATTCGTGAAGGAAATGGAGAAGATGGCGTTGTACGTCGTCGTTTTGCTTATCATCTGCTATGCATCGCCGGCGAGATCAGACGGTTCCGATCATAAGTATAAATCCGGAGATCAGGTTCCACTTTATGCTAACAAAGTTGGTCCTTTCCATAATCCGAGGTAAGGAATTATCTAATTAATATATTGCCGTTAGATCTCTTGCTTTTTTAAAATTGTGAAGCTGAATTGTACATTGTGTGTTTCTCTTGCTATAAAAAAATAAGTGATTTCTCGTGAAAATGTGGTTTTTTGTGCTTGGAAAGTTGTCGGTGGTTATGAAAATGAGAGATTTCTGTTGAACTGTGTTGATTGCTGGTGTTTTGAGCTGACTTACTTGTTGTACAGTGTAGAAAGAGTTAAGATTTGGTGAATTTGAGATCTCTTACTGTTATGAATACAGTCTTGATAAGACTAAGAGTTCTTTTAGTCTAGTTAGAGATTTGTATGTTCATTGTATGGAATAAGGGTGAGATTTAGGGATTGTGAACATTTACTACGTGTGGAGTTGAGTTAACAGTGTATTCTATCTGTCTTAATCAAGCTAGCAGCTGTGAGATTTCTCGTTGAAATGTGGTAGTGTTGATTTCATTGTGCTCAAAGAGTTGTTGGTGGTTATAGAAATGTAAGATTTCTGTTCAAATGCGTTGATGCCGGTGTCTGAGTTGACATATGTATTGTACAATGGAGAAAGAGCTAAGATTTGGTGAAATTGAGATCTCTTATTGCTATGATTTCATTTTTCTGTAGAAAGGCTTAAATTAAGTCGTTTTCCAGGAGTTCTTTTAGTCTAATTAGAGCTTTGTATGTTCATGATGGAATATGGGTGAGATTTAGGGGTTTTGAACACTTACAATGTGTGAAGCTGAGTTAAAACTGTATTCTATCTCTCTTGATCAAGCTAGAAGCTATCTGCTTTCTGGTTGAAATGTGGTAGTGTTGATTTCGTTGTGCTCAAAAAGTTGTCAGTGGATATTAAAAGAAAGATCTCTGTTGACCTACGTGATGCCTGTCTGAGCTAACTTGTTTATTGTACAATGTGGAAAGAGCTAAGATTTGGTGAAATTGAGATCTCTTATTGCTATGATTCCATTTTTGTGTGGGGACTAAGAATTAGTTGGTGTGGATATGCTTAAATTAAGTCTTTTTACTGGAGTTCTTTTAGTTTAATTAGAGCTTTACGAATAAGGGTGTAATGAACATTTACGATGTGTGAAGCTGAGTTAATACTGTATTCTATCTGACATGATAAGCTAGAAGCTATGTGTTTTTTCTTTCCGATTTGCAAGGCCTAGCTCTTGTTACTCTCTTCTAAGTGCCATACTCACCTACAGCCCAGTAAATAAGCGAGTTGATGCAAATCTAATTTGCAAATGTTGAGGCTTAGATCGTATAATTTCCGTGTGTGTAGCAAGCTCTTGTTATTAAAATTTGAGTGTACATGTTGATGCATATGAAAAGAGAAGATTATAAAATGTAGAGCAATACACTCATAGTAACTTTTTCCCCACATAATTTGTACAAGTAGTTGATACTGAATCCCCTAAACAGTCGCTACTTCCCATGCCTTTTAACAGATGGATGATAAAAAAGTATAGTCAGGAAACATTGAATTTGCCATGTCTTTTTTCCCCACAAGTTTTGATGTTCAAATTCTTTAGAAACAAATAGTTGCCTATGGCTCTGCATGTATCACTTATGAACATGTCTCAGTTCTGTATTTTTTAAAATTATCTGGGTAATAACTGATGGCTTGTTATGTTTTGGATTATCCTTCCAGTGAAACATACCGGTTCTTTGACCTTCCTTTTTGTACTCCAGGTATGTAACTATTGTTCGTAAGTTTCCTTTCTTCAGTTACCCTGTAGATTTTTAAGTTTCAATTTACCGAGGGGTGTTCTTACAGATCATGTAAAAGAGAAGAAGGAAGCTCTTGGTGAGGTCTTGAATGGTGACCGATTGGTCAGTGCCCCTTACAAGCTTGACTTTTTGTACGACAAGGACTCAGAAATAGTTTGCAAGAAGAAGTTGTCAAAGGAAGAAGTTTCTCAATTTCGCAGCGCTGTTGCTAAAGACTACTACTTCCAAATGTATTACGATGACCTGCCCATTTGGGGTTTCTTAGGGAAAGTTGACAAGGAAGGAAAATCTGACCCCAGCGAGTACAAATACTACTTGTTTAAACATCTTCATTTTGAGATCTTTTACAATGATGATCGTGTGATTGAGATCAATGCACGAACTGATCCTAATGCCCTGGTAGATATTACAGAGGATAAGGAGGTTGATGTTGACTTCATGTACTCTGTAAAATGGAAAGAGACAAAAACACCTTTTGATAAGAGGATGGAGAAGTACTCACAGTCTTCATCGTTGCCACATCACTTGGAAATCCATTGGTTCTCAATTATCAATTCCTGTGTGACAGTTCTTCTCTTAACTGGTTTTCTTGCCACAATTCTTATGCGGGTCCTTAAGAATGACTTTGTCAAGTATGTAGTAATTTTGTTATTTTGCTTGTTATGTACTTTTGTTGGTTTTTTGGTACAAAATTGTCTTAGTCTTTGGCTCAAATATCATTCATATTTTTTTATAAAGGTATGCACATGATGAGGAGGCGGCTGATGACCAAGAAGAAACTGGGTGGAAATACATCCATGGTGATGTGTTTAGGTACCCAAGTCACAAATCCTTGATGGCTGCAGCACTTGGTAGTGGCACACAGTTATTCACATTGTAAGTATTTTCTGAATGGTTTACTATGAAAAATTAAGTTTTCAGTAGAATATTAAAAGTCTGTTCAATGTGTATTTAATCTGACAGCTTCCTGCTTGGTAATTAGGAAATTTGTCGTCTCAAGATGCCTTTGTTAACACTCGTTTCCTTTCAATTTGTAGGACCATCTTTATTTTCCTTCTCTCACTTGTTGGTGTTTTCTATCCATACAACCGCGGAGCTTTATTCACGGCACTGGTCGTCATATATGCTCTCACATCTGGTATTGCAGGCTATACTGCTGCCTCTTTCTATTGCCAGCTAGAAGGGACAAACTGGGTTTGTTTTCTTGTCTCTATTATTTTTCTTTTCCATTTGAATATAGTTTGAGAATTTTATCTACTGTGCTAAGTTTAAATCCCTAATTCTGAATATTTGCTTACTATCATCCCATAACAAGGGTAAATGCTTTGATTATTTTTTTTTCACAATCACAAGCTTCCGTGAATATTTTCTCTCTCATTTTCTTAGGACACTGAAAATTGAAGGTTTGTAAATAGTAAGTCAAGTCATTTGTTTGCTGAAAGGCACATACTCTGATGGCATAACATAACTTTGACCCTCTATATTTTAAGGGTTTAGACGATCTGCTATTCCCTTGCTCTTTTGCTAATCAAAGAAAAAACCAGAACTTGGCTACTCAAAAATCCTATTCAAGCAGGCAAAACAAGCTGCACATAGAGTTCTGTTCGTTTTCCTTGATTTAGGTGTGTCATGTGTGATGTTTTGTATGGTAGATGATTTGTTGCTTTTTCCTTCTGGATAGAACATTAAGGAAGCCAAGTTGGTGTTTAGAAAAGCAGTTTATGTTTGTTCTGTCATACAATTAACTTCATCTTTTAGAGGTCAAGGCCAAGATATATTACATGCTTCATTCTTTTTTGGTTTGTCTATGCCATCAAATAACTGTCTCTGTGTTTGTTTAGTTCATTGTTGCCTCAGCTAATAAAACAAAAAGTTTAAAATGGAAGCATACAGCAAAGCTTAATCATTAGATTTCATTTCTTCCCTGCAGGTCAGGAATTTGATATTGACCGGAGCCTTGTTTTGTGGACCCCTGTTTCTCACGTTCTGTTTCCTTAACAGCGTAGCAATTGCATACAGTGCCACTGCTGCACTGCCTTTTGGAACCATTGTGGTCATCTTTCTCATATGGGCTCTTGTGACATCACCTTTACTTGTATTGGGAGGGATAGCTGGAAAGAACAGCAGGGCTGAGTTCCAAGCTCCTTGTCGAACCACCAAATACCCAAGAGAGATCCCACCATTACCTTGGTACCGCGGAACTCTACCTCAGATGGCAATGGCTGGGTTTTTGCCTTTCAGTGCCATATATATCGAACTTTACTATATATTTGCAAGTGTTTGGGGTCACAGAATTTACACCATATACAGCATCTTATTTATAGTCTTCATCATTCTTATAATTGTCACTGCTTTTATTACCGTGGCCTTGACATACTTTCAACTCGCTGCTGAAGATCATGAATGGTGGTGGAGGTAAGTCTGTCATTTCTCTGGTGTGACTGTTCCTTAATCTTTCTTATGAATAGTCTATGCATTCAAGCAATTCGAGAAACTCTTTGCTATGTGTCAAACGTGATATACATTTACCAGTACATGATACGTTCCTAACTTGTATGTGTTTGATCTGAATAGGGCTTTCCTCTGTGGTGGATCCACTGGACTGTTCATCTACGGCTACTGCTTGTATTACTATTATGCCCGTTCCGATATGTCTGGCTTCATGCAAACCTCATTCTTCTTTGGATACATGGCTTGCATCTGTTATGGTTTCTTCCTCATGCTCGGGACTGTTGGTTTCCGTGCAGCCCTATTTTTTGTCCGTCATATATACCGGTCAATCAAGTGCGAGTAGGAAGCAGGTACGACGGTCTTCCGTCTCGTACAGAATGCTTTACAGATGTGGTAGGGCGATATGGTATCCAAGAAGACCTTGTAGGATCTTAGGATCTCTTGAGATGATGAAGCATGTATTATCTTACACCGGAAAGTTAAGAACCTTTTTTTTGCCATTTTTCATTTACAGCTCAGCAATTTATATCGATTAATAGGTATATTAGAGTTTCTGTTCCATATTTTAATCCTTTGCAACACAATTACCCTAATATTGTCTAGTATTATTCCTTTTTACTGCATTGGACAAACTTTGAGCTATAAATTGTACTGGTCCCCAAGTTTCAGAAGATTTTATCAAAAATGTGTTTTAAATCTTGATTTCAATTTCAACTTATTATCTTGCTCCTTAAAGCTTTTCTCTTTGCAACTCTACGGACAAATGTCACATTTTCCCAACATACAAGCGTGTGACATCTTAGGGCTTAATTTTTGCCCTTCTCCGACATTAAAGACATCAAAAATCATGTGTAATCGGCATAAGAGAGGATAAAATGTACATAGAACTTATCGTGAAAGATTAATTACTATCCTGGCATTTGATATCAGAACTAACGAAGAATATTGATTTCTAACCTCCAAGTGATCGACCTGACAAAGAGGATTAGTATATAGAAACTTAGGAATTACTCTCCTCCTTTTGTTTGGGTTTATGTGTTTGGGGGAAAAGAGGCTAGTGAATAGTGGAAACTCAGTAAATCAATATCCCCTAATACAAACTAAGAGTTCATATCTGCCAAAAGAGGGAAGAAAAAATTAACCAAAAAAGGGAGGAAAATATAGAGATATTACTCCCTCTGTTCCTAATTACATATCCACTTTTTCTTTTATAGTTGTCCCTAATTTCTTGTCCATTTTGACAAATCAAGAAAGGACAAAATAATTTTACCTATTATATCCTCAATTAATTACTACTTTGAAAAAGATAAAATTTCTTGAAAATCTTAAATTTTTAATTCATCCACTTCATAATTAATAAGAATAAATGGTAAACTCACTATGTCAACAATTGCTTTCTTAATAGGTGTGCCAATTCAAAAATGAACAAATAATTAGGGACAGAGAGAGTAATAAGCAACTTGCCAATTCCATAAAGTATCAATCTATCAGTTGCAAGACAACACACTAGGGATAAGCAAAGCATATAGAAGATAACAAATCCTGCAATGATGAAGTTTTATCAGTTTGTCAATTGCTTTAAGTAGTAATAATAATGTTTTAACAAACAAAGGGACATTTGAAATCCATCCAATATTGTAACGCAAGTCTAAAATAGTAGTAAAGGAAATCCAGTTTACACGCAGCTCTGCCCGACTGCTCAAACATGAAACAGTATCTCCTCGCTGCAGCTATCAGTTGCATATTCCCCTTCGACAAAAGGTTAGCCATCAATGTGCTCTTCTGGGAAGGTGAGACAGTGTGAGAGTATCCGAACTCTTACAAAACGTAAATGTGACCAACTACCTCCATGTAGAACCACCAAGTCTGATAACCTCCTCAGTACTTGTATCCCTATTTGGAGCCCTGCCGTCACCACCTACGTTCTCCTTTTTATTGCCGAAGTCGCCATATAGATCTTTAAGCTTGGCCAGATTGCTAGATGCAGCCTTCTTCTCCTTGCTCTCATCCCTAGGTGGAGTTCGCTGTTGATCAAGACTTGTACCTTGATCATGCAAGCTTCGGCTGTGGCTTCTACTCCTACTACGGCTCCTGCTCCTGTCATAGTCTCTTCTGCTTCTCTCAATTGACCTTCGATCATAATCATACCTCCTGTCTCTATCCCTTCCCCGGTCTCTGTCATAATCATGCCTCCTGTCTCTGTCCCTTTCACGATCTCTTTCGTGATCATACCTTCTATCTTTATCCCGATCCCTGCCCCTATCCCTTTCTCTTTCCTGGTCCCTATCCCTATCCCTATCCCTATCCCTATGACGTTCTCTGTCCCTAGTTCTTTCCTTGTCCCGGTCTCTGTCCCGGCCTCTGTCTCTTTCAGAATTTTCTCGGTCAGATAAATCATGACTTTGACTCCGGCGCATGCTGGGGGAACGTCTTGAACCATTTGCACCATCCTTATCATAGGGTGGTGGTGCAATTGTTCGTCGGATGGGAGATGAATCTCTAGTTGATGCACGATGAGGTGCCCGCTGACCAAAGGACACTGAAAGGGAAGCTTTGACAGAAGGTGGCCGGCGAGAAGTTTCCTCAGATCCACGACTAGAGTCACCGATCGACCCAGAGAGTTTGGTCGGCAGATTCATTTTTTCGAGACTGGCAACTGCCGTCCGCACGACAGGAACAGGAATGCGGGGTAGTAGTGTGTCAAAATAATACTGCAATAAAGAAAAATGTTCAAGTAAATTATGGGAACAGGTATGAAATACAATAATAGCATTATCCAAGAAAGTCTCAGGTAGTAATTGATGCATATGAATGGAAATTGAAGACCCCGATCCACCAAAGCATAAGTCTTGCCTCCTCCCTCCGGTAAAGGTTCCCTTACTAGCAAGTCAATGACATAAATGATAAATGTGAAGTACCCATACAAGCTCATATGTGCTGTGACAAATGATAGATCTTCCAATGAAGGGTCAGGCAGAGCATGAATTACATTCATCAGTTCAAAATGTAATAATCATCATAATCGGAAGATGTAGACTGCGCAATTCGAGATTAAGGAAACAATAACATGAAAGAAAGACTCAGATGTTTTTATCAAGTACTAGTCTCCAGGCACACGTGTTGCGCGTATACCCATATGTCAATAAGTAAAAACTCTTATAAAATCACATAAATATTATTTTAAAATGTGATACCAACTTAACCTCGATCAATCTATATTGCTATTCTCTTACTTAAAAATAGGGGTGAAATTATATCATTATAATCTTAAATCATGTGTACAAATAACTTTAAAGTAATGAACCAAATTAACCTTCCAAAGATAATTTATAAGAAACCACGAAAATCTAGAATCAAATGAATTTTGTTAATATAAATATAAGGTAATCAAACTTAGTCATTCTCATACAATTGTTGAAGTCATACGTGATATTTATAACATTATGAATTCATCTTCCTCAAAATTCTTTTCGGTGTTGCTAAATAAAGTGAAGACGTCCAACTTGCTACACGTTCTGTTGTTACTCTCAGATCATAGCCTAATGAAGTTGAAAGACCAAACAAATGCCTCAATAAATATAGAAATATCAAATGTCATTCAGATTGAAAATAAGGTTTTGTATTCTGTAATTTATAAGGAGAATATCATATCGACTTTAGAAATCATATGCAAAGAAATATCGTTATCAATTTAAAGCAGAATAATCACTTACATGAATAGAATAAAGTACTTGAAAAACAGTGCTTTTTTAATTCACCAAACAATTTGATAGCATTGGGAGAGGTTTAAGTAGTTGTTCCTAAAACAAAGAGATGGTGATGTGAAAAGTAAAAAATCATTGACAATTCCATACTGGAAGATAATTTCCATTTTGCAACCATGACAATTCACATATTTCTCAACAGAAAGGAGATAATTATGAAATAAATGAATAATACTAATAATTGAATTAGTCACGATTCTTACTATCGCAAACTGATAAAGAATTAACAGTTTCTAGTACTTTACGCCATATATCTAATTCACTCCTCTTTTGAAAAGGAAATATAGCACATTTGAGCTTTTTGATTGAAACTTAACTAATGACAATTCCATATTTATAGCAAAATTCTGATGACTTCATATTTGATAGTGTATAATAAATAGGATAATGTTTATATTCTCACAAAGCAACTTTACATTTTCAAAATGTATGCAAGTCCCCCAAGGCCTAGCTCAAGTGGCAAAAGGTGGAGGATTTGTGGCTTAGGTCGCAGGTTCAAGCCCCACACCATGCAAAGCGAAGCCCGGTATTTAAGTGGAGAAGGGTAGAGGGGCGGGCCCATTATCCACCGAGTTTAGAAGGCTGTGATTGGTCCAAAGGGCAGGTCACAGACAGATTTCTTGGTTATCAAAAAAGAAAAAAAATGTATGCAAGAATTATTTTAATTAAAAGTTATTAAATGAAGGCAAACTAAACCCTATTTTTTAATAATTGAGTTGTTTCTAAGAAGGTAAAGGGACTGTTTTTGTTTGTTTGTTTTTTAAAAAAGAGGGCCACGTTTTTGTGTCTTTCCTTTCCTTTTTATTAATTGATAATTAAATGACAAATAATAGACATAAATTGTACATTTGAAATAACTACAAAAGGACAAAAGTAAACGGAAGAAAATGAATCATCTCAAATAATACTCCCTATGTTCCTATTTATATGTCATTATTTTAGATTTCACGCCCCTTAAGAAATTGAGTAAGTTAACCATTGTAAATTTATTTAGTGTTCTCTTGAAGTCAAATTTTCCATTAATGAACATGAATTAGTTTATTTTGATTAATTAATTTGACAGATGAACATGAATAAATTATTTAGTTTTCCTATGTTGGTCAAATTCATATTTTCAAGGCTAATAACTCTCCAGGGTAAAATAGAAAGAATAGCGTTATTTATGCATTGATTTTATGAAATGACAAGTATTAAGGAACATCTATTTTTAGCAAGGACTACATATAAATAGGAACGGAGGGAGTAACTTGCCGTAAATGCTAGGTAGATAAAGAAATTCACTCTAGTAACATCTTATTTAATTGCTTTGTTTATCATGTAAAATTTACTATTTAGTACAAAAATATCATCATCATAATAATAATGTTCAGATGAGGGGTTAGTATTAGTATAATATGATTATTATTTAATTAATTAGATACTTTTTAACTTGGTGTAGGGGGGAAATGGTAATCCAAACTTTGCACTTTAGAACTTCCTACTTTTAATAATCTATATCTATATGATGATGATAAGCACATATTCATAATTACAGTCACAGAAACAGTTGGGCAAAACTATTACACAATTGTCTTTTCATTCAGTTGTTAAAAGCACACATATTCGAGAGCAAGAGTTCATAGAAGTATCTACTGTCCAACTCCTTTGGAGGAACTGCTTCACTATTGAATACTGACTAAGCTACAGTCATGTTCTACTTTGTAAAGTTAGCAAACAACATAGAGGCAAAATAGGAACCTCAGAGATGAGCATGCATTAGAAACATCATAAGTGTATATTTATTGCATCACTGCTAACTATTCTCTAAAAAGTGGGTTTTAGAGGTGGCACCTTACCTGCCCGAGAAATAAGTCACGCACATATACACCCATTGTGGTCATTTGGCCACTGGATCCAGGAGAGAATTCCTGAAATAAATAGTTAATAATCAGAATGAGCCCCTCTGACCATGAGTAGGTGAACAAACTAAAGACATAATGGTTCAGTTTTCTTAGATGCAACTAAAACTACTGAAAAGGCTCCCACTGCTTCAAAACCCCAGTTCACAGAAAAAGAAGGAATAGAAGACGGAAACCGTAGAAAAATAAAGAGCAAAAGGTTAAATATCAGAAGTATACCACCATACAAATATGAAAATCAGTTCACCTGCAAAAAAAATCATGTCCATGCACCTTCAAGCAAGAGTGGTCCTTGCATCCTAAGGCATAAGGAGTGAGAATCATAGCATAAATTATGCACAGATCATGTAATACTTATGGCACACATGTTACCAATTTCGAAAAAAAAAATGTAATACTTATGGCACACAATCAAGATCAATATCTCAGAAGCAGAGCTGAGACCGACATGGTTCTATGCATACTTATAACCTGTTTGGCCAAGCTTCTGGGAAGCCAAAAGTGCTTATTTTAGAAATTTGAAGTGTTTGTCTAAGCTTCTAGGGATAAAAAGTGTTTTTGAGTAGTGGCAGAAACTGTTTTTTAAAAGCTAAAAAAAGTGGCTTTCTCCAAAAGTACTTCTGGAACATTGGCCAAGCACAAAGTACAGCAATAATATTGGCAAAGTGCTTTCAAAATCGATTAGCCAAACACAAAATGCTACTCTTCAAAAGAACTTTTCTGAGAATCACTTCTGACAATAGCACTTTTCAAAATAAGCAGATTCAGGAAGCTTTGGTCAAACAGGCTATAAAAAAGAGAAAGAAAGACAATTCTACCACTGAAGCTATTGGAAAGTGAGTTCTTGCAGTAGAAACAGTAAAGTGGTGATTCAAAGGAGACCATTAAGATTTTTTTAAAAAGAACTGATTTAAATCAGATCAGCTAGTTTAAAAAGAACGAAAACAGAGAGGAAAAACATCGTTTCAGGAGTGCCAGGAAATTAATTATAGAGGCAATGCTTTGAGCAGATTGACGAGACAAGAGAACAGTAACAAATGATTTCACCTCTCCTTCAAACACTATATTCCATGAAATTGAAGAAAATAGTCAAAGTTGCAAACAAATCTATAGCGTGGAAATGATCAGAATTGACAGATATGTCGTTTGTATGCAAAATGCCAGAATCCTAACAGAATGCACCAATGCATCATCTGAATCCAGAAAAAACAATAGAATGATCTAGTTGAGGTAGAGCATTTCATTTTTACCTCATCATCTTTGAGGTAAGGCTCATACCAACCCCATAATGTCTTAAAATCACCAAGATATCTCAGATAAAGGAATCCAATCTGCAAAAGAATAATAAAATCATTGAATCCATAGAAAGAGGCTCAAGAATGTAAGTACAACAATGTAAGAAAACAAAAGCCCATGAATTTGAGGAAGAAGGGACACGGTCTGATTGGGAATGCAACTGAATTCTTTATTCATACATGTGCTATTTTAAATGGATCATGAAAGAAACTGCTGCACATTAGATGGAATTCCAAAAGTCTTATTTGATTCATTACTTGGTAAAACAGTGAAGGTGATGACAAGAAAGTAGAGGAGTTGGTTCCAGTTTGCTTAAAATCTAGCATCAGCAAGAACAAAAGGTAATTGTGTTAGCTTTCTGCAGCATTTAGCAGAGAAGAATAGAGAGAGGAAAAAGTATGACATAACATAGCTGGTAAAGAGAAGACTGAACTCGGTACGCCTCATTACTCAATATCACCATACGGATGAAGTGGGTCAATTCTCTCTAAAAACTTTCTTACAACATAAATTGTAACTTCTGATTGTCTATCAACAATTATTGGACGAGTAGAAGTAATATTTTATTTTCCCTTGTGCTTTTGGAAACACATGACACACTCCATGGATGACTTCCACTCCTTCACTTCCAAATAAAAACCTTTTAATAGAAAATACTGTTGGAGGTGGTTAAAGCTGTGGGTTAGGGTTCTCACTATCCAACTCCATTTATCACTTTTGACTCTATTATGGCACCTCTAACACAAAAGCATCACAAATTGGACCAACTTCCAAGCCAACCAACAGCACCGGAAACTCTCAACTTTCATTAAGGGTTCTTAGGTCTTTACCAATCAAAACTTAAAAATGAACAAAGGTTTTTAAGGGGAGAATATGCGCACGACTAGTCTACTACTAACAAGGCATGATCATCAGCTGAAAATAAAATCATCCCCTAAATATCTATACAAAATTCCAAGGGAATCACAGCCAGTATATAGCGGAAAAAAAACAATTCACAGCTAAGAAAACAACAAATCTAATAGAAAAAGGGTAAGATACAGAACACCACTTACAGCTCTAATGTAAGGAGAATCTGGATGCTTTAACAGGCCATGCATTTGCTTGACAGTAAGTTTCATTGTAAAGAACTTGTAGAGAAGGCAGAAGGCTGTTGAAGGACCACGACAGTTGCCAGTCATCCATGGTTCCACATGATCAACTTGATTATAGATTTCATCAATCACTTCATGATAAGTTTTCAGGCGCAATAGGTCTCTGAAGTAATCAGAAGATAGAATGTTCATGCAGAGAACCTTCTCCAACAATTGGTCAATAGGTCTCCCAGAAGTCTTAAGCTCAGCCATGCCCTTAGTGATGTGGACACCAGAGTGTTATCTTTTCCTCCCTTGTCTGGCCAACAATAGAAATGATATTGGAAAAGGTTTAGGTTCAGATTCTGAATTACCTGTCACAAGAAAAAGTGAATACATTATAACCATAACAGCATTGATTGAATTGAAACAGCAACAACAGTGTGATTCCACAAAGTGGATCTGAATTGATTAAATTAAAACTTGTAAGAAATGTTCACTGATATAACCAAGTTTGAGCTAAGACAACCATCCCATGTCTGAACAGCTAAATGATCATTATTGCTTGGCACATTCATACAACCAATCAACTAAGTATCAATCCAACTTAACTGTGATCGGCTATATGAATCGTCTTTATTCATTCAGCTCTATTTAGGTCCAGTTCATCTCAATAGTAAAACAATTATCTTTCAAGGCAAATAGTGAGTTAACTAAAAGGCCTCTAAAACCAACACTTACAAACATGCAACTATAAGTCTCTTGCCAAAATAAAAAGACTCTTGACAAACATCAGACCAAATGCAAGTATAACGGTACAGTGATTCCCACAAACATCCACAAAATTATCACTTTATTGCTGTTATAGATTCACTACTTCTTCATTCAGAGGGAGGGAGGGAGTGAGGGAGACTAACCTTATAGCTTTCCATTGGGTAATAGCCATATGTGCACCTAACCCACCTATCAACTCATCTATATGATGTTCAACTAACTTGCACTAGTAGACTCCTATTGTATTGGAATTAAGTATCTATCTTTTTACTGCTGTCAACGATTTCTTCCACGTTTGATTTTTCTACATTAAAAAATTTCTTCAAACCATCTCTGATGCTATTGAGGGGCCACAGAAGGCTATAAAAATAACAAAAAGAAGCTAACACAATCCTCATCAAGTAATTTCTTTCATTTCAGATGCAAAAATTGAAAAGTTACAACAAAAAAACAGTTAATTGGAATCAAGAAGCTGTTTTCACTCCAACTTTCTCACAAAAATTCAAAAACAACTCCAATTCCAATTTTTCAAACATCATTATTCACTTTAAAAACACAAACTCAAATCAAGAAACACTATAAAGGAGCTAACTTTCAAAACTAACCTCTACATGAACATTTAGAAACCCTAGATTCCAATTAAAACTCAAATTAAGAAGATTTAAATGATTTCAAGCTCAAAAAACCAAAATATAAATGGAAAATTTGAGTTATTCATACCTTTTTCGGTTTTCCGCCAGAGAATCGATGAGGGAAAATGGAAAATTGACGAGGAAGAGAAGAAGAAGGAGAGAGGAACCGGAGATCGAGGGGTACAAAAGCTACTGATAAAGTTAGTATTGGGCTTTGAGAGATCCAATTGAAATTAATTTTGGGCTGAGTAGTTAATGGGCTTCTCGTGAACAAGAAAAGTTGATGGGCTTTCTGTTATCAGAGCCCAGTTTATAGAAATTGTTGAATACTTGATTCATGGTAAATACTTGAGTTCGATTTCAAGTTACTATATAGATAAGATTATATTGTGAAAAAATCGACAGAGATCGGATTTTTTTTTCTGTACTTTCGTAATGATTTTCAATAAAAAATTATATTTGTAAATTTAAGGAAACTTCCTCGANTGATGGGCATTCTGTTATCAGAGCCCAGTTTATAGAAATTGTTGAATATCATGATTCATGGTAAATACTTGAGTTCGATTTCAAGTTACTATATAGATAAGATTATATTGTGAAAAAATCGACAGAGATCGGATTTTTTTTTCTGTACTTTCGTAATGATTTTCAATAAAAAATTATATTTGTAAATTTAAGGAAACTTCCTCGATTTTAATCGATAAAGACCGTTGGTTTTCTTGAACTGATTCACCATTTTTCGATGTAGTTTAACCCATTAGTTTTGGGTCAATTTTAGTATAAAAAGTAAGAGATGGATAGGTAGGATTATTTGTTCTTTTCTAAAGTCTCAGATTTAAGCTTTGAATATGAAAAAATTCAAATAGGAAGTGCTTCCCCTTTTAATGAGTCTTACACGTTAAAAATCCAAACTAATTGTTATCGAATACTGAATTGAAAACAAAAAAAATCATTTTTTCCATGTAAAGGAACTATACATGGATTGCATTTCTTTATTCAACAACAATGGCAAAGATTTAAAGTACACCCAATTAAGTAGATCCTAACCCCTTAGCTAGAATCTAAAATAACCTAACCAAACTTACAAAAATCTTATATCACAAAACAAACCCTTTTTAAGTTTTATTCAACAATGGAAAATTGAAGATGTCAAAAAAAAAAAAAAAAAACTAGTTGTTACAAAGCATTTATATATCTACAATAGACAACATTGACAATTATGAAACTAGCTTCATTTTGCCTTCATGACTATTCACTTGACTTGCTTCATAGTGTTGAACATTGAGAAGTTCATGTAGCTAGAACATTTGCCATTCAACATGAAACTTGGTTCTTTTGGAATTGTCAATGGTCTTGTTGATCTGAAGTAAAAAGAACGCGAACTTAGAAATTTTACTAATTAAGGGGTGTAAATATATATATATGTGTGTGTACGTGCACTGAAAATTTCAAAAAAATAATATAATGTTAGGTTATGAATCGATATTCTCAAATTAAAGACTCGGAATCTTTGATTGTAAAATTCAAAAACTATGTCGCAGTACAAAGAGTAATTAAGATATTTAAAGTTAGATTATTTGTTCAATAATAACTTTTTTGATTAGTATCATCAAGGGCGAAGTCACTGATACAGTTACAGATTCAAAAAACTTTATAATCGTGTTAAAGAAATTCGTTAATATGTATAGATAATCTATTTTGAACCTAGTAAACCAAATCGATTTTGGTCCACTACAATCCATAAACTAGAAATTCTAGATCTACTCTTACTTGTCCTTTGGCACAATTTATAGAGAAGCAACTTATATAGTCCTTTAATTTGTGTTAATTATCATACCTCTGTGGAAGGAATGGCTTATCAAAAAATGGCATCAATTGAGCTCTTGGTATCATTTCTTTTCTTAGCAAACGAACTTCTTCTTCTTCTATCATCTGTCCAAAGAAATTTGTTTGTTACACAATTTTTTTAATAAATAAATTGCAATATATATACTATAGTAAGAATGTGAATTTTATAATAAATTAATGGAAAAAGACAAATATACCCCCGAAATAACGTAAATGGTATGCAGATACCCTCTGTCATACTTTTGGGACATTGGTGCGCCCTCTAAAAACTAGAGCATATATACCATTTATATTAACGGACATACACGTGTCGTAATCTTATCCACTGACCCAACATTTGTTAAATATCGGATCAACAGATAAGATTGTGACACGTGTCCCTATTTAGTCTTCCGTTAGAGTGAAGGGCATATGTGCTCTAGTTTTTGGATGGTAGGGACACCAATGTCCCAAAAGTATGATGAAGGATATCAACATATCATTTACGATAGTTCTGGGATATATTTGTTCTTTTTCCCAATAATTAATGATTTTGAAGAAATATATATTTGTTCTTACCTTTTGTACTTTCTCTACTGTTTTCTTCTGTTGCTCTATGAAGTAAGATTTGGTTTCCATCTGTGAATTTAATTTCTTTTGTTAGAATAGTATTCAAGGTTTTCATTTAATCTTTTTTCTTGTAAGTGAAGTTAGAGAAATGTATATAGGGATTTTCTTCAAAACAACTAAAATAATATTTAATTTAATATAATTCTTAAATAATCACTATAACTATTTAAGATCGTTTTAATCGTATATGAACAAAATACGTGGCATAAACTATCAAAAAGTATAGTCTTAGATCAAATGTCACACTTTTTGATCAAATTAAGATATGGAGTGTCCTTCTTGCTAAGGCAATGATTTTCAAGAGGCAAAAATACAGTTTACAAAAAGTGTTGCCTTTTCATAGACCAAAACCTAGCTTGTACATTTCCAATATACCTACGTCTTTCATATTATACATAGAGTTGTGGAGTCAGAATTTTTCCCAAGAAAGTTTAAAATTTAAAGAAATAGATATATAAATTAGTCAAAAGGGGTTTAATATGTACTATATATAAAAATTATTTTAATTATATATAAATAGTATAATTTTCCACGAAAATAGCTCCACCCCTACTACATTGTACACACTTTCATGCACGTGTGATATTTTGAATAAAAAAATTATATACATTTTTTTTCATAAATCTCATAATAGTGACGAATCAATTTTCAAGAGACATATCGTTTATTACCTTATCTACAATTACATTTATTATATATTATAATATAAATTAAATAATAGTGAGTAGTAAAATGTTCTTCATGATTAACAACTTCTAATGACATGAATAAACACTAATTATAATTAATTAAAACACTTACTGAGTAATTGAATAAGGCACGTCTTCTTGCTCTTTGTTGAGTATGAAGTTTGATCTCCACTGGTTTTATATTATCCTTTGCTAATGACTTTTGTTGAGCCTAATATAAATAAGTTTAATTTTAATTAATTAGCTCTCAAATTAAATTTTGAAGGAAACTAATTAATTCATTCATTCATTCATCTTACACAATATTGTACCTTGTTTTTGTCAACTGATTTCTCCTTTGACTCATATCTCAACTGTTAAAAAAAAATATATTAATGTTGAAGCATCTTTAAAAAAAACTAGACTTTTTTTACCCCAAAAAAATGAAGTTCAATTACATAAAAAAATTAACAGTAATGACTTTTTTTTAGTTGTGTGTGAATTAATTAGAGTTTAAATCATGTTAATTACCACATTATTATTTTTCATCGATTGATATTGAGGAGAACTTGATCTCACTGTTCTTCCAGGAGATTGGATTGGAGATTGTGAACTGCTCCTCACAAGCTGAAGTTAAAACAATCAAAAAGAAAAAAAAAGTTTGAATTATAAATCAAATTGTAAATTAGTTTAATTAATATCCATCCAAAATACTGTAAAAAAATTTACACTATCGTCATTTAGCGGGTCACTTAAAAAATATTTGTATATAACTCTCCATAATAAGTGTAGGAATTATAATCTTGATAATAAGACAACTTACTCGTTACAATATATACAAATGATATAATGGTGTAATTCTTTTTAAAAACTTTAGTGTAGGTAAGTTTGACTCATAAATAAGAGTATCACCAAGGTAACTGTGGAATAAACAAGATTACTCAATCCTTAATTTTAAAGGTCTTAGATTCGAACTCTAGCTATTAAAAAAATTATGGGACAAAGTGTTTCCCCTTTTATTGAAATCTTATGTACATGTGCAATTCTGGATTAATCGAAACCTTCAAACAGATATTAAAATTTGGGTGGAAACAAAAAAAAAATCTCATTGTAAAGAATAAAATCCGTGATGTGAATTTGAATTAATTAAAATATCAATATGAATACCGAATTTCGAATAGAAAACAAAAGAAAACCTCATACTAAAGATTAAAGCATGTGTGAAAAAACAGGTAAAATCATAATTCTCACCTTTTGAGAAGATTTGGTGTTTGGGCTCTCCATGTGGTTTAGCTAAAGGGGATATGATTAATTCTAACTAAACCCTATATTTATATATAATACAAACACACCATGTGATAAAAATAAAAGTTTCAAAAAAATATTTGGAGATTTGCATTTGTCTTTGGATCAGAATCACTTGTTGTTGCTCAATCACAAGAATATTTCTTTTTTTCAGAAATTTGTGATTTCTCTTTTCTACCAAACTTTCTGATTAAATCTCCCTCTCATATCATAATTTAAACTTTTTAATTGCACATATATAGTTCATGCTTAATTGCTCATATGATGAATATTCACTTAATTAATTATGATTATTCATGCATACATATCTTATAGCTTAAGTTTAATGATAAGTTCCTTTAACATTAATAATAAATAATTAATGGATTACACTCTTCAAGTCTGGTCATGATGACAATATAATTCACTAAAGATGACTACAAAAAATACTCGTGTAAAAATCTTAATAGGAAGCACTTCTCGCTTTAGTGAGTCTTACACAACTCATATTCGAATTTGTTAGGGACACCTTTACTGATATCAAACACCGAGTGAGAAACCTTTTTTTTACTCTAATTATATGATATATGTAGTTTGTCTAATTATTTCATACATATTTTTTTTCTCTTTTTGGTTGTCACCTGGGGTGTGTTTGGTATGAAGGAAAATGTTTTCCTAGAAAACATGTAGATTTTGGACTTATTTTTTCATGTTTGGTTAGTGAATAGAAAATATTTTCGAATTTTTTTTTTTAGTGTTTGATTTATGAATGAAAAATATTTTTGAGAAAATATCTTTTTTTTACTAGAGAGTAGAAAATATTTTTTATATTGAAATTGAAAATATTTTTTTAAAATAAACTTAATTCTTTTTGTGAGGAGGGTGGGGGAGGTAGGGGTGAGATTGGGTAAAAAAATAAAAATTTGAAATTGAAAATATTTTTAAAAACAAACTTAATTTTTTTTCTTGGAGGGGGGGGGGGGGGGGNCGCGGGTAGGGGTGGGATGGGGTGAAAAAATAAAATTTTGAAATTGGAAATATTTTTTAAAAACAAACTTTAAATTATTTTTTTTGGGAGGGTGAGCTTGTAGGGGGGCTGGCCTGGGGGGTGGGGTGGGATGCAAAATAAGAATTTGAATTTGAAAATATTTTTTGGAAACAAACTTTAATTTTTTAATTTTTTTTTTGGGGGAGGGGGTGGGGGTTGAGTGTAGGGTTGTGGTGAAAATAAAAATTTGAAATTGGAAATATTTTTTAAAAACAAACTTAATTATGTAGGGAGTTGGCGGGGATAGGGGTGAGGGTGGGGTAAAAAAATAAAAAATTGAAGTTGAAAATATTTTTTTAAAATAAGCATTAAATTTATTTTTTTTCAACAAAAAAAAATTGTAATTTGAAGTTGGAGGAGAGTTTTGGAAAATGTTTTCCTTAATTTTTGAAGGGAAGTCATTTTCCTTAAATTTGAGAAATATGAGTTGATTTGGAAAATATTTTACCCAACCAAACATGAGAAAATTGGAAAACATTTTTCAAAAAATGTTTTCCTTCATACCAAACACATCCCTAATCTTCGATATTCTCTTGGAACTCGACTAATAGGATACTCGTCAAAAAGTCCCACTTCAGAAGTAAAGATCACCCCAAAAGTCGAACTCCATTCTTAATACTCAAATCCAAAATTTCTAATTAAAAAAATACTTAGAGGAGTATTTATTGCTCAATCACAACCTTTGTCCTTCTTGTTCCTCTTGCTGAAATTATTTTAAAATTACTTTCCCATACTCAAAAGCAAGAATCGTGTATTACAAGAATATATGGGTTTTTTTTAATTAAAAAAAAAGTCAAAATCTATGTTCTAATTAAACATACTAACTGTTTAACAAACTTGATGGTGTTATGTGTTTGTGGAATTGTAATTATGAAAAGGGATCAACGTAGGGATTAAGATTTTGTTTAGACTAATTGTAGTCAATTATTCAATTAGTAAAACAACAACAACTCCAATGTAATTCACAAGTGGGATATGGGATCGGAGGGTAAGACGTACCCAATCTAATATCTATGTCCTTTTGGGGTAGAGAGAGTACTGTTTTTTGGTTGATCACTATCGATAACTCTCTTCTTTTATTTAAATTTGAGATCGACAATATGAACGAGCTCACATGAGTAGAATTTTATTTAATTAGTAATACAGTTAAAGAAAACAAAGATGGAAGGTAGCCTTTCATTTCTTGGGCAGTTTGTTGGTATCTTATCAAAGGGGATAAATTAAATTGAACATGTCATATAGTTAGGTCATGAAATCGAAAATCAACCAAACTAATTTTGAAATGCTTATGTTTCAAGTTTGTTACTACTTATTACAACTTTATTCATTGATAACATAGTGTTCATGATCACTTGGAGGAAAGAGATTGGACTAGAAATAAATTTTATATTAAAATAAGACTTGTTATGTGAGTGCAATAATATTGACTACTAAAAAAAACAAAGAATTTTGGATCGAAATTTTTCATTGAAAATTGATTAATCGGAAATATTTCCAACAAAGCATCTATCAGAAGTCTCTAAATTCGATGACGTTTCAATGGAACACCTATCGTAAATTATTATTTTTTTAGTCCGCACACGTTCTCTTATTATAAAAGAGGGAGTTTATGATGGGACATTGTGATGTCCAATCATAAACTCCCTATATAATATATAATATATAATATAATAAATCATTTTTTCTACTATATAATATATATTTATTTTTCTACTATAAGGGAGTTTATATAATATATAATAATATAATATAATAAATCATTTACAAATGACTTAAAATATTTCATATTTAAAGGATATATAATAAAATAGGTTCACTCTCAAAATTCTATCCGGGTCACATATATTGGGACAGAAAAAATAACATATATCATTTTAAAATTACCAAAAAAGTATTATAAATAATAATAATTAACAACTTAAAATATCTTAAAGACATTTTAAAAGGGTTAATTTTGTAATTGTAATTTCTACTATATAATAAAAGGGAGTTTATATAATATATATTCTACTATTATATAATATCATAATAAAACCCCTTTTATTATATAGTAGAAATAAATATAATATA
>NC_064283.1:59583578-59606977 GCF_019186545.1 Solanum stenotomum
GGGAGATTGTTAGGGTATATACTATTAACCATGCATTTAGATATAGTACATTATAACAATTGTGATGGTTAAAAGTCTAAGTGGGAGATTGTTGAGATATATTCTATTAACCATGTGTTAAGAAATAATATTTATTATAAAATAAATATTTGCTCAATTTTAATAGATCATATATTTGTTTATAGTGTCTGTTTACTTATATAGTAGATGATTTAGTGTGTAGAGTTTTAGCTTATACACAGAGGATTAAATCATCGGTTCTTATAAGTATAAAGTTTTTTGTTCACAATCTAGGATGGAAATTGGACATGCCATCAGTACGATTATAGCACAAGATTATATGTAATTTATCTTGATTATGGGAACGGTATAGTTCCAGCTTCTTGTGCTAGTGCATTTTGTATGTATTGAACGGGACCGAGTAGAGATAGTTGTTTTAGACTGGCTGACAAAAACATATTCTCTAAATTATTAAATGTACTTATATTCTTAATCCTGATATAACTATTATGATCTGTATATATTAATTATCGTTTTGATTTATTTAAAGGTGAGATTCTGAGACGGGTCAATATGTCTGGTAAGTTGGTGATAATAATATATATTGGTGAATTAATAAGTTAGTTGATGGAATCCATGTCTCGTTATAGAGATTGATTGATATGCCTTTTTGAAAAACTTAAAAGTTTTTATCGTGTCAAACCTTGCAAGTGGATTTATGAATTCGACACATGAAATAAGTTAAGTAGTGCTCTAAAGGAAATTAATCATTAAGTTAAATTCGTCAGTAATTTAATTAATTGATTAGTATCTGAAATCTTAACATGGGGAATTACATAAGTGTTTAACGGGGAATTACGAAATATAAATAGAGGAGTGCAATTACAAATTTCTAGTGGAATGATTTGTAATTTATTATGGTAAGGATAATTCAAATTAATTATTTGAAATTATTTCCATAAGAGGAAGCCTCAGTAATTAAAAATGTGGTCCTTCTAGTGCCCATAATTAACTAGAACTCAGAATCATATTTCTTAGGGCAAAAAGGAGTAGGCGTGTGTTTTCTGTTTTTTCAAGAAAATTAGGTTTTCTTCTCCTTTTTGGATTGGGAAGAAATCTCTATAAATAGAGATTCTCCTAACCTAGAAAAAGATTGATTAATTTCCAATTCGATACTTGTCCACCCAAGTATTGAGAGAGTTCAGATGTGAACTTGGGATCACTGTAGAAGACCATACCTGTTGTCTATCTTGTGGATTCGCTTGAAGGTCCGTCTAACTTGGGGATTCACTTGAAGATATCTGCTCACGCTTCAAGAGGTATTTATCGAATTAAATTCAGCAAGTTTATGTGTTCTAGCATAAACGATTTGGTTATCTATTATTCATGTAAGCAGTAAGATTCTAGTATGTTTCCGCTGTGCATATAGTTTTCCAACAATTTCACCCCTATCTTAAAAACATCAATAAAGTTTGTTAAAGTAAATACTAAAATCATACCATTGTTACAAGTCATACTCAATACATTCACATTGTACAACAATTGACAAAAAAGGGGTAGTCTGGTACACTAAGCTCTCGCTATGCAATGATCCAGGAAAAGACTACTACAAGCGTCTATTGTACGGCAATCAACTAACATTCCCAATACACTGACCTGACGAGCCCTTATCGTCCGTTTAGTGATATATATATTCCAAAATGCACACATTTTCGTAAGAGAGCCAAATATTGAAGCGACTCGCTATTCAAGTACTACTGCTCAGAGCCTCAGTGTGAGATCTGGTGTCGAATTGTCTTTTTCAACAGATGGAGTCCACTCTACAGAATTCACATTCGAACATCCAGTAAAACTAATAGTAGGATGATGAGAGATGTCAACATTAGTTACTTGACGAAAACTGCCAGGCCATAATAAGTGATCAGCCTCATCGACATCCTCAACGTATAAAGATGGACTCTGATGGTGTACATATTCAAATCTCGCGCTCGTCCTGAAATCAAGTGATCCCATTGCTTGTGGAAACCCCTGGTGCATTGAAGAATGTGCCTTGATCCCTAAGGACCGGGAAGTAGACCCGTGCAAAGGCAGAGCAGCCAAATTACCATACTTTTCCGAAAAGATCCCCATTCTCATTGCTCGTTTAGCTAACGTTCTCTCACGTTTATGAGCATTCTGGTGACCGCCTAGTGCCTGTGAACTATAGAATTTACGCTTGCAGAAATTGCAAGTGAAAACTCTTCCAACTACTGCTTCCCCTGAAGTTTGTGATGCTGCAAGTTCATTGCTGCTTTCATCACACGTGCTTGATACTGAAAATCCTATCGAATCTTGGCTGGCAAATTCATCGGTACCAGAATTAAACCCGANAAATCATACCATTGTTACAAGTCATACTCAATACATTCACATTGTACAACAATTGACAAAAAAGGGGTAGTCTGGTACACTAAGCTCTCGCTATGCAATGATCCAGGAAAAGACTACTACAAGCGTCTATTGTACGGCAATCAACTAACATTCCCAATACACTGACCTGACGAGCCCTTATCGTCCGTTTAGTGATATATATATTCCAAAATGCACACATTTTCGTAAGAGAGCCAAATATTGAAGCGACTCGCTATTCAAGTACTACTGCTCAGAGCCTCAGTGTGAGATCTGGTGTCGAATTGTCTTTTTCAACAGATGGAGTCCACTCTACAGAATTCACATTCGAACATCCAGTAAAACTAATAGTAGGATGATGAGAGATGTCAACATTAGTTACTTGACGAAAACTGCCAGGCCATAATAAGTGATCAGCCTCATCGACATCCTCAACGTATAAAGATGGACTCTGATGGTGTACATATTCAAATCTCGCGCTCGTCCTGAAATCAAGTGATCCCATTGCTTGTGGAAACCCCTGGTGCATTGAAGAATGTGCCTTGATCCCTAAGGACCGGGAAGTAGACCCGTGCAAAGGCAGAGCAGCCAAATTACCATACTTTTCCGAAAAGATCCCCATTCTCATTGCTCGTTTAGCTAACGTTCTCTCACGTTTATGAGCATTCTGGTGACCGCCTAGTGCCTGTGAACTATAGAATTTACGCTTGCAGAAATTGCAAGTGAAAACTCTTCCAACTACTGCTTCCCCTGAAGTTTGTGATGCTGCAAGTTCATTGCTGCTTTCATCACACGTGCTTGATACTGAAAATCCTATCGAATCTTGGCTGGCAAATTCATCGGTACCAGAATTAAACCCGAGAGACAAGTCAAGTGACACGGGCTCAGGACTAAACTGAGAAAACTCAATGTTAGAAGCAACCTGACTAGTTATATCAGAATCATTTCCAGATGATGCTTCCATCTTGATTCGCTTATAATCCGTTACAACGGAGGAACTAATTCACGGAATTTGGTGATCAAAATAACAAGATCTAACAATACCAATGAACTACATCTGCATCACTAACGTCGTCCTGCACGTGATACGAAAATCAACATATTATTTTCTGAATAAAAAATCTGTACTTTTGCACTTGTGTCAGTTCCTCCAAACATGCACTACTTTTGTAGGATCCGACAGAGCTATATGACATAGGAAAAAATCCGGCAGTTATATACAAACTTCAAATCTGTGTCTAAAAGTATCTGTTTTGAAGTGTCAGGCTACATAACAATACAACATAGTGCTGAAAATCATTCTATTGTAAAAAATTGTAGAGTTAAATGGTCAAAAACGCACCTAAAGTATCTTGGTTTTTTGAGTCTCATACCCAAACTATCAGGTGTGCGAATTTTTTTATATGAACTATCACCAACTATTTATCAAAACACACCTCAACTATCAGGTGTGCGAATTTTTTTACATGAATATGAGAACTTTAGAAAATAAGAACAACTGTTCCTTTTGCAATAGTTTTCCAACTATTGATGAGACAAGACAAGCTATTGAGAGAGGGGAAGAAAAAGAGGGAAATTGTGACATTTTCTTTTATGACCATCAAGTATTCGAAATTCAAAGCCATGAATAATCCAAATTCACATCACGTAGGTCCATTCAAGATCAAAACACTTTCTACTAGGTTTTTTACCCTTAATTTTCAAGGCTACAAGTAGAACGTAATGAAACTTCTGGTTAAGGGTGGAGGGATCTCATTCGACTACACTCCTTGGTTGGTGGTGACTTCTATCCCACAATAATAACTACTACTATAGACAAATAATTAACCACATAAGACATGTTTATTGAGGAAGATTAATCCATTTTAGGTATCACAAATGTTACAAAAAGGATCTCATCACTTAAAACTAGATACACAATTTTGTAAACTTATGAAGTCTATATCTAAAAAAAAACACATTCTATAGCTTCAAATTTGCAACAAGACATGATAAATTCTAACACAAAATCTAGTCCCCCCCCTCCCCCCTCCTCCTCCCTCCTCCTCCCTCTCTATGATCAAAGTTCAAGATTGATGGAAAAAAGTAATTATCCTTGTTTAATTTCAACCATAATCCAAGCCAAAAAAAAGAAAAGAAAAAAGAAGCAACAAATACAAAAAGAATCAATTGAAGAATTTAAAGAACTAATCAAAAAACATGAAGAAAATAAAATACCTGTGGTAGGATACATATTTTTGTTGAAGAGGAAGAGGGGAAGTTGTTGTTAATTGTGGTACCAAACAGTACTTTTCATCAAAGGACAAAATATGGTGCTGTATAAAATAGGCCCACAACTTTGATCAAAGTGTTACAAGAAAAAGGAACTTNATCTCATCACTTGAAACTAGATACACAATTTTGTAAATTTATGAATTAAGTCTATACATAAAAAAAACACATTCTATAGTTTCAATTTTGCAACAAGACATGATAAATTCTTGCACAAAATCTATTCCCCCCCCCCCTCCCCTCCCCCCTCCTTCCTCTCTATGATCAAAGTTCAAGATTGATGGAAAAAGTTATTATCCTTGTTTAATTTCAACCAAAATCCAAGCCAAAAAAAGAAGAAGCAACAAATACAAAAAGATTCAATTGAAGAATTTAAAAGAACTAATGAAAAAACATGAAGAAAATAAAATACCTGTGGTAGGATACATATTTTTGTTGAAGAGGAAGAGGGGAAGTTGTTGCTAATTGTGGTACCAAACAGTACTTTTCATCAAAGGACAAAATATGGTGCTGTATAAAATAGGCCCACAACTTTGATCAAAGTGTTACAAGAAAAAGGAACTTTAGGAGTGGGGATATATGAAGGTGTTCTTTCATGTTTAATTATGAGAAACCCAAGGTCAATTTGTGGAGGTGGATGGGGAAATAATGGTACATATTTATTTATCAGTTAGTCATCGCGTGTTTTCACTAAATCAAACAAAGTGGAGATATATTGGTGTACTCATAATTCTTTTATTATAAAATTTTACAAAACGGTATCTCTTGACATTGCTTGGCCCAAGGTATACATCACCTAAAGAGTGTAACCTACGCAATTTACCTAGGCGTAAGTATCAAAGATAAATTCTACAATTTGGATCTACGACCTATAAAGTCACGCAAAAATAGTTTTACTGTTGATCCAACATTCACTTCAAAACTTTAGTTATGAAGCTCACACAACTCTACAATCGTAAAGAGTTCATTCAAATTTTCTTCAGCGAAAAATTATATCGTATGTATAGTAGATATTGGATTTCATTAACTTCTTCCTACATTTCATCATTATATTTTAAACTTTGTTAATGAAAATTCTGACTCCGCGACTATCCGGAACCTCGAACACTTTAATTGTACCATCTCTTTTTGGTTATAATATAAAGTAGAAGACGACAGAGAATCTTTGGTGGAACTAACGACATGAATGACTATATAGTTTAACTGTTTTCTATGATCTATTCTGGATTTTCTTGAAACTCCAAATATCTTTTCTATGACATCCCACAATTGTTCCTCTTATAATTTTTCAATAAAAAACATATTGTATCGGATATTTAAATCATATATATATATATATATATATATATATTTGAGATGATATATATAAATCAATTTGAGTGGATAATGTGTGTTTACTTATTTAATTATATATAAATTTAAGTGTCTATTTGTACACATTCAAAATTAAAGGTCATGTCAATTGATGTCAAATATTAGACCTGATATATTTTTTACTTACTTATCGAATGCCAGAAAATAAATAAGAAAATCACTTATTTTTATAAATAAAAAATTAATTAAAATAACTTTCTAAAAGAAGAGATAATCTATTATTTTTTCTTTTTTTAAAATAAAAAATTCAATAACAAAAAAAGGAAATAAAATTATATCAAATTTAAATCATGAATATGTGTCCGAGATCGACCATAATAAAAGGGAAAGATGGCCTTTCATTGTGATGAATCCATATAAAGTCACTTTACCAACTTTTTTTTAGAGGTGGCATGTCTACCATGTCTTTCATAATACAATATATTATTCTCATTCAATTTTATTTGTTTCATTAATTCACCATGCAGTATTGCAGACTGAATATATTGAATAATAAGTTTGTTTTTGTTTTTGTTTTTGTTTCCTTATAATTATACAGTCTGCTTCCTTAATTATTACCAAAACACACAGGCCACATGCCTGGTGCAGTGTGTTCACTTATATTAAAATATATTTTATTTATACACAGAGTCATCTTTAAGAGATTTAAATTTAGTCTTCTTAGTAAAACATGTCATGTTTTTTTTAGTTATATGTATTAGTTTCATAAATTAGAGTCGTATGAGGTTTTATTGCTTATTGAAATTAATCCGTATAGCGAAAGGTCATGACATATTTTAAGTGAATGACTAATAAGAACATGTTATTAGAGCTCAAATGGAAGAAGCTGAGGTAATTTAAGTATTTAAATAAAATTTACTGACAAATATATTAAAAAATAATAATCATATATTAAGCCTTTTTTTTAATTAACCAAATTTAACTGCAATGCCCTTTCTATATTCGTTTTTCCATGATCATATCATGTCCTTTATCGTAATCCATAATTAATTGTCTTTTCTTCAATTAATTATCATTATCTTTGAGGAAGCCCATAATATTACTTCATTTTCACCAATCTCTAGGACTTGGCCCAACCAACACTTGGTACTCTTTAGTAAGTGGACTTCTCTTAATTAACACCATTATCCTAGGTTAGTATTAAACTTAATTTTATATATGTGTTAAACCATTTAGATTGTATTTACGAAACATAGCTATAGTTTCAAAATGTTTATGACATGTAGCTACATTTTAGGTTTTGTAGCAAATACACAACACACACATGCTTTGATACAATATGCATTGATATAATTCTTTCGCATGCGACTTTCAATTGATACAATATGCATTGATATTCCTCTGATATAGCTTACACTTGATGTATGAATACAACTCTTTTGTTGATACACATTCGATACAACAATGATAGCTATACTTCGTAAAAAACGTAACTACAACTATATCTATGTTCTAATAAACTATAGCTATTTATGAAATTTTCTATATTTATTTTCACTTTATTCTAAAAGAAATTTAATAATTTGTCCCCCAAGTCCATCACACATTTTGCACGTGACTCCCTTAGATCCAACATAAACCATAGATTAAAATTAAGTTTTGGCTTAATCCCAAAATTAACCGACAAATGCACGTTAGCGCCGCTTAAAACGCGGCTCAAGAACCCTTTAATTCTAAACTAATCTTCAATTAAGTACCCATTAAGGATTAATTAATCTTATTGAAGCTTTTGTCAACTAGTATTAATTTTATTATAGTACACACTCATTGGTTCTCCACCAACCTAATAAAGCGCCCACTAATTATCTTTATTTTCATTTTTTTAAGATTAAAAAATGTGTAATGATCCAAAATTTATAATACTAGGTTAACAATTAAGACAAGGCACTATAATTAGAGGCCATTGATAATATTAATTAATTGGAGTATACATTCTTAATTCCACCAAGTTAAGGTAGTGCACTTGCTTTTGTAAATTCACATGCTTTGCTTTTTATTAATTGTCCTTTAGGTTAATTGTTTATGCATAAACATATGGAATATTTTTCTACATCTATGTGGTATATGCCTTTCAAGAAGTTATTGATACATCTTTTCTTTGGTATTAGATTCTCCAATTTGGTAGGATCGGGAGGGAAATTGAAAATTAGTTATATAATATCAAAGTTGTTGAGTTGTCCATATCAAAATCATTTTTTTTCAATACAACATAGAATTGAATTTATAGACTAATGGTTGCATGTATATATATATATTCTTCGTATATTCTCTGTGTCTCAATTTATGTGATACAACTTGACTTTTCACAAAGTTTAGGATGGAAATGAAAACTTTTGAAATTTGTGGTAAAAAATAAATTTTAGACATTCGTGTGACTATAAATTATTTAATTAAGAGTAAAAGGAGGATATTAAATTTAAGTTATTTTTAATTATAGAAAAGTGACATTCTTTTTAGGATAAAATTAAAATAGAAACTGTGTCACGTAAATTGAGACAAAAAATATCAATTAGGTGCAGAGTTCAAATACTAGGGAAAAACTCTTTCCGACTTGTTATTACCTTAAAAAAATTGAGAAAATGATGGAAATTAGTTTACGTATATCGGTCATGGAATCTAATGATGATTTGTACAAATAGGATCTTTCGATGCTATCGTTAAATTTTAATCCTGTTAAAAAAACATGTATAATTTACATAGATTTCATGGGGTCGTTTGGTAGAGTGTATAAAAATAATATCCAATAGAGTGTAAGTAATGCAAGCATTAGTAATGCATGTATTAGTTATACTTGTATTAGTTATGCATAGATTATTTCTTAAGCATTGTTTGGTTTGGTGTATTAAAAATAGTATGCATTGTATAAAAATATTTATTTACAAAAGTATCCTTCACAATTATGGTGGAAAAGATGTAAAAGTACTTTTGAGGGATAATTGAGTCTTTAACCATATTACTGCATACACTAAATCCTTTGCATTACTAATACCATAGATTTCTAGGTATTAGTAATACACTCCTCAATACACAATAGAGTGTATAACTAATGTACCATGAAAAAATGCACCAAACAAGGGATTACTAAAACATATAATTAATGCATGCATTATTTTTGCTAATACACTCTATCAAACGACCCCAAGTGTTAAGAGTTAATTATATTATTTCTCTACTCTTTTTCAAATTACAAAAATCCCTTAAAATTAATGGATTTCGGATACATCACTAGACTTCCGGATACTGGACATCCCGGATACATCACTGGACATCCGAATACATAGGTGAGGGATGTATCAGAGAGGGGAGGGATGTACCCGAGAGAGGGATAGAGATGTTTCCAAGCGTGAGGCCCATCATCATCCCATGTCCAACTTATGATTTTGAGGGAAGACGGTGAATTCTCTTCAAAAGCCCAAATATAGGACTAATCATAAGCATTAATTTCTCATGGACTTTAAAATGGGCTGGTGACTATAATCAAGCCCAGTTCAGATTGTCCCTCGGCCTTGGTCCAATTTAATAGTGATATAATAGTTGAATTTTTTTGACTTTTATTTAATATTAAATAATTTCTTTATATTTTGAATAGCTTTAGTGAAAAATTCTAATTCCCCAAAAAATAACTTTTTGTCTAATTTTCGACTTGTATACACTATCACAAGTATTGAATAACCTTTTAACTTCTACCACTTGCAAGAAAGAAATTGTGATACACCATTCTTTGGTTTGCATATATTTAGCAATTCTTATGTATACACATGCAAGTTTTGTCAATCCAATTGAACCCTTGAACAATCTAACAAGATAGATAAAACAAAAATAGTACTAAATCCGAACAAATTTTATTAATCGATAGAACCAAAAACTTGTGAATACTTATAAACAACACGTACAAGTTCTACTCATCCAACAGAACTTGAGAACAATTTGGATTAAAATTACGTCCCACTCAACAATATGCAACGTATGTGGATGTGGAGCGTGGCAGGTTAATATATCTTTTCTACTAAATGTTTTCTCCCATACAAAGATGTGGATACATATCAGCCATCAAAATGACAAAAATTAAGTCTGGGGGGGGCCTTTAAATTTCAGTTTCTCAACTTGCTGAATTGAGTACTCTTTGGGACAAATATTTAAAATGTAATGTGCACACTAACTTATCTATCAAAATTAGAAGTTCGTACACTACTATTTTTTCCACTGCACATGGCTTGACTCTTCTAATACTCAAGTCCACAATGTTGTCATTTTTTCTTTCATATTACGAGTTCGAATGGTGGAAATAATCAATAAATTAAAGTAATAGATCGTATATAACTGTATATCACATTTTTGGGATGAAACCCTTCCTCAAACCCAACAAATGTAGAATATTTGTGTTCCGAACTGTACTGTTTTTATTTTATTTTTGGGAAAAATATCCAAGGAGATTTCATTTTTTAATATGTTAACTGAGCAACGTGGCAAGATAAAAATAAAAATAAAAATTCTGGTGATGTAGTTATATCAACAAATACAATACTTAAAAGTTTTTAATTGCAATATACGATTGACACGTTAAACAAAAGGTATGAAATCTATCAAAAAAGGAATTCTTTTTTTAAAAAAAAGGATACACGTAATATATTAGACAAATACCACGCATATGGAAATGAGATTAGAAAATAAAAGACTTTATAGGGCAATATTACAAATCCATGACATGATAAACACGCTTTTAATTTCGCTGGTAACATATCTTAAGAGAAAAATTTGTGGTGTATATATAATAGTACTGTCATAAGTTTGAATCGCAATAAATGTGATATCATTAAATAGTTTCTCAATACATTTATGAATAAAATCTCGGAAAGAGATATCAAGTCTCTAAAGGAGATGTATATTACGTATGATGGAGGACGGATCGATGAGGAAATCATGTTGAACCTAACATTTGGACTTTGTCGATTACCGTCGGCTGATACCTCAACGACTTCTCTTTTGGGGATTTAAAACCATTGAAAAGTATATAATTGCGGATATTCTGTTTTATTTTATTTTTGGTCCTAATATGTGGATATTCATTTATAACATGTTAGCTTTTGTTTGACATTTTCAACCAACTTCATTTAAAACGCCAAATAATGTGTGAGCAACATTTTCAAATTCACCATTGATAATTATAGGGGATGAATAAAGTTTTTTTTTTTTTTTAAATTCTTAAATAGAAATTTCAAATTTGGAATTTAAATGTGAAATAAATATGAGAAGGAGCCTTTCTCCTTTAAATTAGGGCTGGGCATAAACACCGAAAAACCGAAAAACCGAAAAACCAAACTGAACCGAATTATTTCGGTATTTCGGTTTTGGTATTTCGGTTTTCGGTATATATTTTTGTATTTTTCGGTATTTCGGTTCGGTTTTCGGTATGTAATTTTTGTATTATTCGGTTTTTCGGTTTATCGAAATAATATTATATTATATTATAATATATATTAACATTAAATAACGAATATTATAATTTAATAATTTATATTTTATAGGTAAATTAGGTCAAAGAGACAGAGCACTTTCAAAGTTCAAACTTTTCTAATTTGCCGCAGCCCGCACATCGTTCAGTTTCCCACTTTCCAGTTTCCACTTCCGGGCTCCGGCGTCGACCAGCGACCGACCGATCAGCGGCAGGCCAGCAGGCAGCACGCAACAGTCCAGCACGCAGCACGCAGCAGCTCAGCGGTAGCATGCAGCAGCAGACTGGCAGCAAGCAGCAGCCGCCAGTCGACCAACACTCAGGCAGCACCACAAAAAAGATGTACTACTAATTTAATTAATCTAAGGACCACTTATTTTTTGCCCATTAAGCTGAAAAATCAAACAAAAAAATTACAAAATTTTAAATTTTAAAAGCTCACCAAACAGGTCCTAAAAAAAAACCGAACTAAAAAAACCGAACCGAAATAATATAAACCGAACAGAAATAATTCGGTTCGATGTTCGGTACGTGTGGTACAAGAACCGAAAACCGAAAAAACCGAAAAAAAAGAACCGAAACCGAACCGAATTACCGAATGCCCAGCCCTACTTTAAATAGGCGTCACACCAATCCAAATTAATTAGGATTTCAATACGAATATCAAATAAAATAAAATAAAAGTTTGAAGTCATGAAAAAAGAATACAATACACTTTTTTTTTATAATTTATTTTATTACCAAACAAAACTAACCAACTTAATTTTCTCTTAATCATGACTATATAACATATCAAACAATATATTTTTTGATAAACTTTTTTGTGAATCTATATGGAGATACATATTAGATTCAAATTAGTTGAACTTCTATATGCGCAGAGTTGAATCAAAACTGATTGAATTAATAAATAGTCAAATTCATTAACCACATTAAGCGTAAACAAGCTAGTCGGATCATAATATTTATGAGTTAATTTTGTCATCCTATGTGACACGTCCTCTATTCCCCTATGACCACGCTAACGTACAGGAGCGTTAGAAGAATTAATTGTAAAGCCCAACTAGAAGAAGAATTATGCCAAATTTTTAATTCTTTTTGTTTCAATTTTGCCTGCACAAAATTATAATATTTTTCTTGAACGACGACCCTAAAGATTTTCAGTATATATATATATTTTCTCTACAAAGATTCTTTTTAAAAAATAAAAATAAAAATACTTCAATCATTATAAAAGACCCATTCATATTGTTTTAAAAAAGCCTTATAAATATAGGCAGCGTGCACTAGTAGATGATACTTATTAATATTTTTCTTGAAGAAAGATCAATTAAATACATATAAAATAAAAGTGGGTATATAGTTTGGTTAATTTCCTCTTATATCAAATTAGAATATTAATTAATGGTATTAAATTAAGGTCAAAATTGTTGATAAGATTATAATTATTAATTCGTACAAACGTCCCAACGCATGACTCGCGGACCAACCATGGAAATGTCAAAGTAGTACAATGATACAAGCTTTAGAAAATGAAGGAACATAAAATAAATAAATAAATAAATAAATAAAATAGTACAAATGAATAAATTTATGGCCCCATCGCGAGAATGACACAGACGAATCAAATTATTAAAGAATATGGTGGGATGAATTAGATTTTACCACCCTTAATAATAAGTCTGAAGTTCGAGTCTTGAGAATTAAGAAATTATTAGCGAGAAATGATGTTGAGGAGTGGACCGAATCAGATGAAAAAAAATGATGGTCTCCTTATATGATCTTGAACTAGTTTTGGATAGAATTATGTCAAATATTATTAATTTACATGATATCACAGTAACACCCCTCCCAATTCTTGTTTCTGATGTTGAATCCTCACGTTAAACTGTTTGCGCTTTACACAGTCTTGATCATGAGATAGGCCGTTGAAGTGTTTCACCTCAGATGAAAAAAAAATGATAATCTCCTTATATAATATTAGAAATTAAAATTCTCCCTTTTGAGCTAATTTTTTAGAGTTCTTTTTACAATCAATTTCCTTTTTAATGGGATATGGACAATAAAATCAGAATTAATTGAACCAATAAGTACAACTAAATATCATACGACTACTCAAAAGAGTATAAAATTTTTACGACACACAACTCAACAAAGTCGAGAACAAAAAAATAACTTTAATCTTTATTTATTTATTTACATTTTTTTTAAACTAATATAACCATTGGTATACACTTGAGTATAAATCAAGGCGACTTTAATATATTATAATTAGGATTCGAAATATCTATAGTTGACTGGCTAAAAATATTTAAAATAAGATATATTATAAGGTACTTAAACAAAATGCTAAATTAAACACTAATCAATAACTTAGATAAAAATGATATCTATTCCGCTGCCACATATCAGATTGTATTGATAGCGTACTTTTTTTACACGATTAGAAATTATAGTATATATTATGAATCATAATATAATATACTAACTTAATATTCACGGGAACATTAAGACAAGAAAAAAAAGGACACGTCACTGTTTTACAGCCTGGAAAGGAGGAAACTCGACAAGACCAAAATATATTGAGTTATTTTGATGGAAAAATAAACACGTCACAACTTAGAATTAATTCTTGGTAATCTTTTAGTTTTATCAATTTTTAAATTAGAAGTATTTTTAAAAGGTATAGTGTGATTTTAACTTAGAAGTTAGAACATTTTAAACGAGAAATTTAGTCCTAATTAAATGATGAAATTCCAGAAAAATATGAAAGTGGTCACTGGTCACTATATTGAGGGGTGGAGAGAGAGACATGATTGCGGCCTAGGAGAAAAGTATTTTCTTACTTTCACTCTTCATCTCATAGATGTGATGTGATTTCTTCACTTTCAGAAGTCTCGAATTCGTCCCTTAAAATAATATTTTATTTGTCTCAATTTAGATGATATTTTTCGTTTTTTGAGAGTCAAACCGTTTAAGTTTAATCGAAAATTTGCGTATGAAATCTTCAATTTTTTAAAAATAAACTACGTAAAAAGTACTAAAAGTCACAATAGTTGACAATTCAAAAAAAATATATGAAAAATTTACGGTCGAAGATAGACTTATTTGAATCTTAAAATCTAAAAAGTGCCACATAAATTGAGATGGAGGGAATAATTTTTTTTTTCTTTTTTTGATAAAATTCACTTTTCTCTTAATGCAACTCAAATTCAAATTAGTGGGGTAGTGGTTTCTTATACCACATGGGTATACAAAAGAAAAACAATAATAATTTATGTTAATCAAGATAGGGTGGAACATTTATGATCGATGAATTCTGAAGACCAAATAACTATACACATATAGTGAGTGACATGAAAACAAAATATATAGAAGCAATTTTTATATACAAACAAGTAGAAGAATTATTGTAAGATGAATTAAGTACTCATCAAAAGTTCATCTAACAATTCAGCACCCAAATCTTCAAAAACAAAAACATTATTTTCCCTTTTTCTCTTCTTCCTATTTCTCTTATGTTTAACACATCTCATTTTATTTGTTGCCTTTAAAACAGCAGCTGGTGAAATTCCATCTTCACAAATATACTTAATATTTTCAAGTGATTCTCTTACTTTATCCATTGGAAAATTTAAAAGTGCCAATGGACCTCTCATTGTAAGTGCAGCTTGATCATACGCTAAAGCAGCTTCTTCGCCAGTATTAAATGTTCCTAACCAAACTCTAATTCCATTTCTTGTTGAGTCTCTTATTTCTGCTGCATATTTACCCCATGGCCTCTTTCTAACTCCTATGTAGTGTTTTTCCTCTTCTAGTTTGGTGGAGTTATTGTTATCATGATGAGATGTGACCTCTTCCATGTCATGATGATTATTGCTTTCTTTAGAGGAATTAGTGTCTTCTGAGTATGAAAAACTTCTTGGTAGTTGATGATCATTGTCTTTTTGGTTGGAGGAGGCAACTTCCCATGTGTAACTTCCTTTCGAGGTTGAGAATGAAGAACTTTTTGATAGATAATGATCGTTGTTTGGGTCAATATAGTCAACTTTCAATGGATAACATTCTTTCGAGGAGTTATTTTCTGAGAATGAACAACTTCTTGGTAGATAATGATCGTTGTTCTGGTCGATGGAGTCAACATCCCATGGATAATTAGTCATATATTCATCTAAGAAATGTTGATCATTCCATGGTAATGGTGATTGATCTTGGAAGAAATTGAAATTGGGATATTGAATTTTAGGGGATGAAAAATCCATTTCTATTATAAGGAATTGGATAAATATTTTTCATGACATTTTTGTTGGTGTTTGGGATGTCAAGAGTCTAAAAAACTCTTGGATAACTAAGATTTATATAGAAGGTACATTGGATGAGGAAGGGGAGGTCATACGAATATGTTAATTGTTGTAAGAACTTATTTATTGATGGACAATTATAATATGTGGACATGACAATTTCAAAATTGTTCAAAGACTTTTCCCACTTCCTATCTTGACTTGACTTGATCCAAAACACCTCAAGTCTTCCTCATAAAGAATCAATAATTATAATGAAATTTTTTGATAAAAGAAGTGTCATATTCATCCTTTTGCAAAAGCATAAAAAATTAAATTTAACTTCAAACATGTCGACAATGTAAATATTCTTCTACAACAAATAATAACAGTAAGTGTAACAATAACAATAATATATTTCGTATAATTTTACGAGGGATTTTTGAAAGACTGGTGAGTATACAACTTTATTCTTATTTTATAAAAATAGAGAAAAAGATACAATAAACCCTCGACTCAGGTATAAGTATTCTTGTAGAATTAATATCATTTTTTAACCTATAACTTATTCATGTTCATCAAGAAATTCACGTAACTAGGAGTAATAAATAACCTGATTGGATAAATATTTTTAAATAGTCAATATATATTAAATTTTAAATTCTAAAAAAAAGCTAGTAGGGGACAGGTGTAAACCCAAGGAGAAGCAATACACCTAATTGGCAAGAATTTAGTGTATGATTGTACTAAATTGGCATATTGTCCAAGTGGCAACATTTAAATGTTCATATTTTAAGATCAAAAACTCATGAAATATCTAGAATGTAGGGTTTAATAATTTATGTTTCGATATCTATATCAAATTAATTAATATATGATACATGTCTTCACATATATTAATATATTTTGGCAAAATTATTAACTGTTGTTAAGTTTTTACGCTTTATTAGTTAAAAAAATATGCCAAAACAAAAATGTCTCTTTCATTCTATTGGAGATATTTGAAGCAAATCGAGAGTGTTTTTCTATGCAAGTAAATTAAGCTACTGCCACCTTGCACGAAAAAAAAGAGAGACTACCTATGGTCAAGTGAATACGATGATTTTGATTTAAACATTGTATTTATATAAAAAAATTATTATTACATAAATAAAAAAATTAACTTCAAACTAAATTATTAACATCTTATATTACTCTCCTAAAATTAAAACCTATAAAATTTAGATTCAGAATTGATTTTTCTCCTATACATAAAGTTTCTTAGAGTTTTTTTTAAAAATAAATTTTAGGAATCACATAGTTTTAATATGAAATTACAAGCTATTTCTATTTAGTTTGTAATTAACTAATCCCTGAAAAAGTAAAACAAACTGGATACATAAAAACTAGCTCGGATACATTATAAAATAAATCGGATTCATAATATGTAGCTTGGATACATTAAAAACTAGCTCGGATACATTATAAAATAATTTAGAATTAGGAGAGAAATGAGGGATTTTAGAGGTTTTTAGAAATAGAAGGGAATATTAGAAATAAGGGAAACATAAGACGTGTATTTCAGTAATTTTTCCTTTTTTGAATTTTTTATCCGATTGTAATTTGATTACGTGTTAAGTACAGCATTTGTTATGACTTGCCATATTAGTTCTCCATCGTTAAATGCATATATATCATTTTCATACGTCTAGTCCATCAATAATGGATAAATTATTGTCTTTTTCTTTTTCAATAAACATAATTCTCATTGCAAGAGTTAGGAGAATTACTAATAAGAATTGTAGTAGAGTGGCATATAGTGATGGATGTTTGATTTTTCGATTTGATTTTGGCTTTTGATCGAGTGAGACAGCGAGCTAGTAGTCGAGTACTCACTAGTGTCGGGTGTACAATGTTTTTAATTATTTGAACTTATGTTAGAAAATTTCAATTGAAGAATTAATATCCTAAAATTGAGAAGCGAATCGAATATCAAAATTTTAGAAAAATAGAACGGAAGAATCAAATTTATTTGGTTAAGTCCATATTTTTTGGCATTTATGCATATCCCTTAGTAGTATGTATTTCTTTATTCTTAATTAAAAGTCTCAAAATTTGAGTTTCAGATGTAAAACTTTCTTACGCAAATCTAAATTTAATTGAATCCTAATATAAATACAAAATAGGAGTATCAAATAGGAAAAAAAAAGGTTAGGAAAATTAGAACCCAAAAAAAGAACCTCATTAACTTTTAATTTTTCTGCTATGTTTGTTCTAGGATTATCATTTCCTAACTTCCGATCTATTTTTTTAAAATTTATTTTTATGAATCGAATAATTTCTGAAAGATAATGATGCACGATTTGAAATTCGACGATTAATTAATAGGTCTACCTTTACTCTTCTCCATCCTACTTTTTTTGTTTTAGTTTAAAAGTAAGAAAATATAAGTAAAGTATAAAAAGAGAGATTCTAGCTAGTCGCATAAGATATTTATACAGAAATTTAATAAATGCATAATATTAATTTGTGTATCAATCATTCCATTTCAGAATCAACCTCCTCCCCCCTCCCCCCTCTCCCCTCTCCGAATAAGTAAGACCTTGTGATTCTCTAAACTAGCTCTTGGCCTTATCTGGCGGAACCAGCCGGGGTATTTGACATGGACGAAGAGAGCATCTGAAGGGTTAATTACTTCACCAAAGATAATCACTCACCGATCCGAATAATCACTAACTACAATTGATGAAATTTTGATTAAAACTATTCATAAAAAAAGCCGTTTGAAGCTCCCACATAACCATAACAAACTTTCTCTAATGTCATACCAAGCCAAGACCTTTCCTACAAGGAAAGAAAGAACCTGCAACTCCCCTTTTTAAATATCCCTGACTCTCTTCGGAGTGAGTTCTTTTTACGCGATTTAGGATCGACATCATAATTGGTTATATTATAGTTGATTGATGCAAATTCTAATTCCATTCTGAAACAACTTTGAGTGCGATAAAAAAAGGAATAAGGATCTAGAGGCATACACCGAAAGAATAGGAAGTTTTTAAGTGGTTGTCCCAGATTCTGCCTTAAATTGCTAAAGAAAAAGCAATCCGACAACAATAAAAGAAGGTTCTTTATATATATTGGAGGATAAATTTAAAATAATTTCTCAAATATTTCTTTGAGCAATTTTGATCTTTTGAATTTGTCAAAAATAAATATTTTTAGTTTTCGCTAAATATTTAACTAAAATTGCCGGTTGAATTTAGTGGAGTCTAAAAAGAAAAAATTGATAAGAAACTCAACAAGTAACTATGAGTTTTTGTTAAATCTAATAGGCAAACAAGCAAAAATTGATAAGAGACAAAAAACTCAATTTTAATAAACTTTTAAGGACCAAAACTATCTTTATAGTTAAGGAACTATTTTAAATTTACCACTTATCATAAAAAAATTATTTCTTACATATAATTTTTTTTCCATATAACTATGATTACTTATTTTATATGTTCTCACATCATTAAATCGCTTAACTATAATAAATTTATATTTTGTTACTTTAATGTGTACGTCGATATCCGATACTAGTAAAATTTTAATTGGTTTGAATCCTAATCTACTTTTAACACCTCTATAATTCAAAATTAGAAGAAATAGAGCAACATCATTAGGTAAGATGAGGTGGAGCACGTGCAAGAAGTGACTTGTAATTCTATAAAACTTTATGAGAAGGCACTAATTTGTTGACTTTAAATGTACTTAATTACTAATTAAATTGAATTAAATAGTGATTAGTCTCGAAAAGCTATAGACATCATAATCATTCAGATACGAATGATTTTTTCTAGTCTAAATTAGATACGCAAGCACTTAGCTCCCAGAAAAAAAAAAAAGGTCGGTAATTCATTCTATTTAGTTCTCTTTTATTTAGTCTAAATTTGATATGCAAATGAATTTGAATATTGTTATGTTGTGATTTTACTTCTTTTAGAAAAATTATTTTTGAAATGTTAAGTATACAATTTTTTAAAAAAGAAATACTTAAAAAAAGAGTCGTCACTTAATTTTTAAAAAATTATGAAAAACTTAATTTAAGAAGGTCTAAATAGATAATCTTTAAAAATGTAGAGAAAATGGATAAGAGGTTTTTAGTTCTACTTTAAGAGGATAGCACTTAAAAGAGTTAGAGTAGCCGCTAACATATGATTATATGATGATTTAACTAAAATATTTGACTAACTTTTAAGAAAAAACAATTAAGTAAAGAAAGCATTTTTAAAGGTCATTTGAGGAAAATGGGAAAATGTTAACCTGAAACAATTGTAGTATTTAAACAATAGAGTAGAATATGGTTGAGTAAAAGAAAAATTGAGATCATTCATTTTTTAAGAAAAGAGTTCTAACTAGAACAAAATTAAACAATTAAAGATAAGTAAAATTCGGTCAACATATTTAATTAAGTAAATAAAAAAACACATGACTTGATGAAAATGAAATTTTTAAAATTAAGCCAATAAAAAAAAGCTCATCTTTTGGAAAGTTCGATTAAACTAATTAAATAAGTTAGGAGTTAACTAATATTAATCAAACATTTACAATCAAAATAATTAAAAAAGCAAAGAGATGATGAATTTGGGCCCCTTCTTGGGCCAAATTCACTACTGTGGGCTCTTGTTACCAACCCCTTTTACACATGTATATCAGTTGTATATCAGCATGTATCAACACCTCCAGAAACCTGTATATTAGCTTCCATTTCAACTTTACTCGAGGGAAAATGAGGTTTGCGCCTCCATGACCCATCTCGAAATACAAGAGAGAGAAATGGAGTCCAACACAAATATTAAAAAGAAAATGAGAAATATTATTTACATTCAAGATTTTCTATAGTAATTATACTAATAGAAAAAACAACAAAAAAGATGCACAAGATAAACGAATGAGTATGTTAGATGTGATATTACGATAATGCTCCTAGTTTTTAACATTACTCTTTTTCCTTCACTAGAATTTTTTCCATTGAGTTTTTGTTGGTAAGTTTTTAACGAGGCACATTATGTATATATCAAATAGACATTCAAGGGGAAGTGTTATAAACATATTTATATTATAGTGAATGTACATCATGTAGGTTCCTCTGAAGAAAAGTTAGGAACCCTAACTTTGTGGTCAATTTAGTTTTTTCCTATAATTAAAGGGTTTCCTCATGGTAAAGAATCCCTCAATCTCTAATCCTTCAGGAGAAGTAAGAAGTCTACTATCTTCTCTCTACTTTGTGTTACTTATTATTACATATATGGTTTCATAACAAAAAAAATTTAGTTTTTGAGAAAAAGTGCAATACAATAGTATACGTGAATTGTGTTATATTCATATTTTGTTCTTTTCTTAAAATATCATATTATATTATTTTATAGAGTGGTGGTTAGAACCATCCTTATTGTATGGGGTGGAGTGTTGGCCAGTCAAGAAATCACATGTTCAAAAGATGCATGTTGCGGAGGTACAGACGTTGAGATGGATGTGTGGGTGTACTTTGAGTGATAAGATTAGGAATGAGGTTATCAGGAGATGGTGAGAGTGGCCTATGTAGCGGGCAAGACAAGGGAAGTGAGATTGAGATGATTTGGGCATGTGCGGAGGAGATACATTGACACCCCAATGAGAAGGTGTGAGAGGTTGGTTGTATGGGATAAACAGAGCGATCGAGGTAGGTTGACGAAGTATTGGGGAGAGGTGATTAGATAAGACATGTCGCATCTTCATGTTTCCGGAAACATGACTCTAGATAGGAAGCAGTGGAGGTCGAGTATTAGGATAGTGGGATAGCAAGGGTGGAGGGTTGTCTTGCCTTGCGAAGGCTTAGAATTGTTAGTGTGTGTCGTAGTACTATTCATGCCCTTGTAGTTCTTAACATATGTTGTTTATTGTGTTTTCGAGTATCATACGTCCTCTAAACATATAAAAAACAAACCACATAAATATTGAAGGGATCAATCCCAATTAATTACATGAGTGAATACAACAAACTAGAATATATATATATATATATATAATTACATGAGTGAATACAACACGCCAAACCAGAATATATATATATATATATATAACTTTATTTTTCTAACCCCCCACCCCCACACACAAGAAACAAGACATGCCAATATTTCAAATTATTCACCCTTTTTCCATTTCAAGAAACCCAGTCTTTTGCTAACTATTGGTGACAAGTCTTTTTTTCTGAACTTCAACATCCTCCAAATCCTCATCCTCAAATTTGGTTATTAAAGAGAAGTACTCCACATTTTCTTTAAAAAACTTGACAAGAACCAAATAAAGAGAGAGAGTAAAAACAGTAGTCCCAACCAAATACCAACTAAATTGAATATTTGCTAATGCCTTTGCTCTTTCAAGTGCTTCCTTGTTATGACATCTAACCACTTGACGCCCTTCTTCCCATGTCAAAAAGCAATCTTTTGGGACAAACTGTGGAGTCCAAAGCATGATACCCATGACCATAAACCAAATTCCTTGAAACATAATGGTATAAGATCTCACAAAACTATTCAAGAAACTTTTAGGAAAAGGAATACCTAAAAGAGTCGTGGCGAAAGACGAAAAAATAACAATTTGGAGAAGCCAATGGTATTGTCCTTCAACACCTTTATGGTCAGTAGAATGAAGATGGAATAGAAGGAGTTCTTGACCAAAAGCAAGACTTGCAAGTAATAATGTAAGTCCATTTTGAACTAGGGTTGAAGGGACCATGATTTTATCGAATATAATCGAAAAGATTGCATAGACAAAGAAATTAAGGGAAATAGTTGCATGTTCAAAGTTATGGAGATGATATGAAGGTATAGTTCCATCAATGTCAAGAGGTTGATGTTTTGATGGACCAATAAAAAGTTCCATTAATATAGAGACTATGGTGCTAAACATAATCACAAAAAGCTCTAAATATCTTATTCTTGGAGATGGGAACCATAGCAAAGAAGTGTAGGATTTTGGGTGGAGACAATGTAATTTTATGTGGTTAAGCAAATGCCAAATACCAATAACAAAGAAACCAAATCCTGGTGCTACATGGCCTATTAATGTGCCCATTTTTTGTTTGTTTGTTTTAGTGTAATGAGAATATGAAATGATGGAAAATCAAGAGGGTTATATATAGAGATACCTAAGGCACTATGTATTTATATTTTTACCTTCATAATGTATTAGGATTTGAAATAATTATTTGATAACTTCCTAAGTTAGCATTGTACATATTCTATCTATTTTACTCCCTCCCAATTTATGTGACACTTTTCAAATTTCGAGATTCAAACAAGTCTATCTTTGACTGTAAATTTTTCATATATTTTTAAGTATTTTGAATTGTCAATTATTGAGACTTATAGTACTTTTTATGTAGTTTATAAATATATAAATTTCATTTAAAAAAGTTGAAGATTTCATGTGCAAATTCTCGATCAAACTTAAATTCTTTGACTCTCGAAAAATGAAAAGTGTCACATAAATTAAATCATAGAGAGTAATTTATTTTGAGCAATTTGGTTTGCACGAAATTTAAGAAAAAAACTTTAAATGTTTTGATTTCATATTGTCATTATATGGGTGGTTATAAAACTCGTGGAAAGTTGCAATTTGAAAAGTTGAAC
>NC_064283.1:59631779-59669661 GCF_019186545.1 Solanum stenotomum
TATTTGACAATACATAAACAAAAACAAAAGTGGAAAATAATAGAATGTGTAGGTAGCAAAAGTGTGCAAGTATTCGGCTATATAAAAAAATGAAAAAAAACCTACAAACGTCAATCTCTTTTTGGTCAAGTTTTTCTTATATCCATATAACATAAAAAAAAAAATAAACTGTAGCTATTTATCTTTAATGTATATTGATGTTTGCCATATTCTGTAGTTTTTCCATATAATAGTAAGTGGACTTAGGCCCAAAAAATAACAAAATACGACTTTTGAAATAAAGAGTGGGCCTTTGGCCCAATTTTTTCCATTCTCCAATCTGCTGCATATTCTTTCAACTTGGGTACCTGTTCGTCGATTTTAATGGTTGGCTGACTTGGAAAGGGTTTGGGTTTCAAACAACCCGACATGAAAGAAAAAATTGAATCCAATGGACTCCGACGGCATTCACATGTGACAAGAATGAATAAAACATGTAAGTAACAAGTCATTGATTTAATGGAAGGCATTAAGTAAAAAGGAACCCATATGCTATTGTTTCGAGTATCGAACATTATAAAGAGATGAAGATAACTCAAGCATGATTTAGACCGTGATATGAAACAATTTTAATTTGCCATAGCAAATCATTACTCACAGAAAAATTTGACAGTAAGCAAGTTCAGTGAATAGGAGCACAATATATGGAATTCCAAATTCTAACTTAACCAATCAACCACATAAAAGAAAATTCATCATTCAAAAATATATGTCATGAATTATTGACTCTAAATATGTAGCAAATGACAAACTACTACTATTCTCATCAACGAGCAAGACTATAATGATTAATGATGAGAGTTCACATGCTACAAATTGATTGATAAACAAATAAAGAAGATTCAATATTGAGATTAGAGCATTCAAACTTAAGAAGGTAGATCAACTCATACTAAATAATAAAAATACTAACGGACAAGCCCAAACGCATAGCAGGTTCACAAGGCAATATGCTAAAAATAAAAAGGAAACCAAATAGGAGGGAGATTTTTAAGGAGAAAAATTACTTCGGCAGGTTCATTTTAAAACAAAGACAAAACAGATCAACTTTTGGAAACAAAAATGAAAAAGACAGACCACTTACTTAAGCAACCACATTCAACAAGTTAGTACAAAAATCTTATCTCAACCAACTCGAATTAAAGAGTTAAAAATGCATAAGAAAGAGCTTTCACTGATCCGAGAATGACTCTTTGGGAAATGCTAAAGAACAGCCCTAAATTTCTCATTTTTAAACAAGTCCTCGGCTGGAAGAATTAAAACATGCGAAGGCAATGAATGACAAACTGACTCCCAAGCAACGACATGGCATACGAACTTCAAAAATGCAACATTTTAAGAGACAAAAGATGAACCACAGAAAATGAACTTGCAGGGAAAAACTGGACGACAGGGTATATGCAACCTGGAGAAGGAAAATAAGGCTTACCCCTCGAAATAGACTCGACTCAAAACAACCAAGTAAATAATCAAAACGAGCAATAGCAAACACGATCTATGAACTCAAAACGGCAGTAAATACGACACATGAACCCGGAATATTGACATCTTAGTTCGTTCCCTCAACTTGAAGTGAAAGAATGAAGGATAAGACGTCAAATGCTAAGCAGCAATACATATCAATCGATATTCAAGAAGTGAGATCAGAAAGGGAAACGACAAACAAAACTTCGAATGAAATAGCAGGGGAATATCAACAATGAATACAAATCTTCAAAACTTTAAATCGATATTACAACAGACTCGCGAAAAATAACTAAGAACACATACATCATATTAAACAACATCAACTCAGTGGTAACTTAACAACAAATAACTCCAAAAATAAATTAAAAAAAAACTTTCAAACATCATAATGTCACTCCGAAATAAAAGAGCAAGCGAAAAGATTATTATGAAGACGAAGACGTTACTTTTCTCTGGACAGCGAACTAGAACGAAAACGAGCGGAGGCGAACTTCCACGAACACAGAAAAACTTAGAGAGTTCTTCCGAATTTCAACACCCCAGAAATGTATCGTAGATGTATTCTTTTATGATTTTTCACTTTGAGAATATTATGTCTCTGTAAGCTCTTTCACCTCCAACTTATCTTTTCTTCCCAACTTTTCTCCTTATTTCTTTCTATTCGTCTACTAGCCCCCAGACCAACCTAAATAACGAAGAAGAAGGAGCTATTAATAGATGGAAATTAGGGCCAAAAAGGGAGGGAAATCGGATGAGTTTGAATTCGAATTTCTTGGAAAGGATCAGGCTACCAATGGATTTTCGTACCATTCCCAACGGAAAAACGATGAGGGCCGCTTGATTTAGAGAGGAAGGACGAACGAGCTACGAGATTCGATGGGCTCACTGCGTGGCTGCTTTGGACGAGTTTCTAGGTTGTTGCTCGCGATTCTGGGCTTTCGATTCAATTTAAAAAATGTAAAATCTTTTGAGGTGATTTTCTGATATTCATAAAATATACTAATTATATATATGTAATTATATAAAACATATTTATCGCTTAAAAACTATAAAAAACCGAATGAAATACTTAAAATAACCTTGAAAAATATTTGAATTTTATAAGGCTAATTATTCTAAATCGTTTGAAAAATTAAGAAGCTCGGAAATTAATTATTATTGAGGAGGGCCAGAATTGGGTGTCAACAATGCTAAGATAAATATTTTATCTATATAAATGATAAAGATGTCATATATGGTGGTTAAAAAGTTATTTGAAAAAATGTGAACCCTTTTTTTAAAAAAAAAAAAAACTTATTTTGGTAATCATAAAATTTCTATAAAAAAATAATAATAATGTATTTGAGCTATTAGATACCAAAACATAAATTTTCTAATGTGGTTTTACGTTGCTTTCAATCTTTTGTGATGTATCTTATAAAAAAATATATTTTATTTTTTCCATATATTTTAAAATTTCTTAATTATTAATTCTTTTAATATCTTACTAAATATTTTAGAACTCCTTAATTTTTAAAATATATTCCTCTTCCCAATATATTTTAGGATGGATATAAGTGAAGTTTAACTTGATAGCGTAAAAGATTTGGTCAATGTATACAACTTAATTAAATTCAAGAGTTAAGAAGTTTTATTCCCTCTAATTCACTTGGCACAATTAGATTATTTTACTTTATCTTACCATGTTTTCATAAATAATTTTTTTTTTCAAAAGAAAATTGTTAACTAATGTGACAACGCTTTACCTACTTTCTGGTATCTATATATATCGTTTCAAATAATTTAAATATTTATATTCGAATTGATATTTAGATTTCATTAATTTAACTTTCGAATATGTCACATAAAATTGAAACGTAGGCATTCGTATTGTTGCTATTACTATGTGCATCGATTGGTTCAGTTCGATTTTATGTGTTATCTATTTAGTTTATCAGTTTTCGTTTTTAAATACGTTAAATCAATAACCAAACCAATAAAATATTTATTTTTACCATAAGTTTTTCATTTTTTTCTTTAAACTTTGCACCTAATTAAACCGTGTGACATAAATTAAAACGAAAAGAGTACTAATTAAAATATACTTTATCATATATTAATTAGTAAACAAACAATTTGTTGTGGCGGTCGGCTGGTTGTTTAGTCTAATTTGTGTGTGGTGAACACCTAGTAAGTGGCATCTAGTAAAGTCATTTAACATTGTTAAACAAACAAAAATAGAGTATAATAATAAGTCATTAGCTGTAATCCTAAAATAAAACTGATTAGTTATACTGAAAGAATAAGTGGAAAGAGTTTTTTTTGCATAATATCCAATCAAATTTCCATTAATAGCCACTATATATGGTCTCTAAAAATATCTACTAATTCATAAATTTTATTGTGTGTTGTCATTTTATAATCATATCCACGCAAATATATTTATTTATTTTTCTATAATTAAATATTTTAGGGAAAACTTTATAAGTAGTGTACCGGTGGGCCCGGTGGGGGCAAGTTTTTTCCGTTTTTTTTCTTTCAAAACATAGCAAAATGCATTGTATTTGTGTGCCTGTAATATCTAATCCTAATATAACCGTGTGAATATATATATATTAATTAGATTTTGAATGCACATGAAGACATCAATTGTGGTGTGACTAATTGGATCTAAGGTATAACATGTTTTCAAACTGTATGTGCACGTCAATTTAACGTCTGATTAAATCACTTAATAATAGTAAATTTTACGTGATTTGATGTAAACACCTAGCTAGAGGTTTTAGTTTGGGAAAATTGTATATAATAGCAAACTATTAATTTAAACTAAATATTATAAATATAGTTTGATTTAATTGTACCTCATAGCAAACTGTTGCTATTTAACCTCTCTCCTGGTGAATCTCGCTCGCCACTCTCGTTCTCTCCCTCGCCTCTATCGTTTTTTATACAAACGCAAGTGTATAAAGTGTGTTTGTGCTTGTATAAAGCGAGAGAAAATTGTATATATACATATATTTTCGTTCCCTTCTCCCTGATCTCGCTCGCCACTCTCCCAGATCTCGCCTCTCTCAATTTATACAAAAAATGCAAATTGTATAAAATGTGTTTGTGTTTGTATAAAGCGAGAGAAAATTGTATATATACATATACTTTCGTTCCCCTCTCTCCCCTCTCCCAGATCTTGCCTCTCACTTTATACAAAAACGCAAATGTATAAAATGCGTGAAAATTGTATATATACATATATTTTTGTTCCCCTCTCCCAGATCTCGCTCGCTCACTCGCCTCTCTCACTTTATACAATTCATCTTTTTGTATATGTATACCAAAGCAAATTATACAACTGTTTTTTTGTATATATATAGCGAATTATACATATATATGTTTGCTATGGAGCACAATTATGCAAACTTTGATATAACATACAAATATGAATTTTGTGTTTGCTATACGTGAAAGTTGCTCTTTTAGTTTTCCATTCTCCTTGCTAATATGGGCTTCATAGCTCCTGTACAGAAAACTTCTTGAATCAACAAAACTCATGGGCCAGGTATAGACTTGGCCCAAATCCAAGTCTGTTTTGCCTTCATTTAGCCCAAACAGTACTAAGTTGTAGCCGAAGAAAGAAAATAGACGAAAAGATTAGGAGGTTATTAAAAAAGGGGAAAATTACGCGGTTAAGCAAACTTATACTACTTAATTACTCATCATAGTTATAATTTGCTATAATTATCATTCGCGACTAACATTATACATTAATTACGTGGGCTGATTTTGAGTTTGTATAATAGCCACGTTTGTATATGTATAATTCGCCAGAATATACAAATACATATGTATAATATACAATTATCTAACCGATATACATATACAATTCACCTTTCTCCCACTCTTTGTCCTCTCTCGCTCGCCTCTCTCCTCCCTATGACATGTAGCTACGAAATGTAATTATCAAACTACAGCTATGGAGAATAATTAGGTTATTTTTGAGTGGCTATATGTGAAAGTTCCTCTTAAAAAAAGAAGTGGATGTTCTTTAGTGCTTGTTAATTTAGTATAATTTTGTTACCTCGTTAGGATTGATAAGGTAAAGCCTAGTCTCCTTGCTTGTACTTATTTCTATTGAGTATTTTTATTTTAATAAAAAACTGCTAGACACTCTGTCTGGTAGTATAAATAAATAAAAGTATTATAAAATATAAGCTCAGAATAATATAATATAATATAAAGAAAAGAAAACAAGATATGGAGATGAAGAAGAGGATTTTTCTCTATTCAAGTGTATCTTTCAAATGGTGAATGTTGTCTCTATTTATAGTGTTGAGATATCACTCCCAAAGGTCACTTTGTTAAGAGCCCAAACTAGTAGATACTCCCTCCGTCCACAATTGTTTGTCATGGTAAGGTCATGCACATTCCTCAAGGAAAATTTAATATAAGGTGTAATTTGACAAATATAACCCTACTATACTAAGAATACCAAAAGTCCACATAACGTTTCAATTGAACTACACTATCATTAAGGGCAAAATTGGAAAAAAGTGACTAATTATTTCTTGATTGTTTAAATTGACAATTAATCTTGGACATCTATTTTTAGTATACCTGCCAAACAATTGTGGACGGAGGGGAGTACATGGTTATCCAAAAAGGTTCTTATCACTTTGAAATTATACATACATAAATTCAAATAATTCTTGAGAAAATCAAATGGACAATCCACCATGCAGTGGATTTATAACAAAAAGAATGTTCTTTAATGAGATTCAATGTTCATTAATTTTTTCTTACTTGTTTATTTTCTTAATACCAATAAACTGATTTTTTAAAAAAGATCCTTTTAATTGTTTATTCTTTCATGGTGAATTTATGACGGGATATTAAGATAAAAGTTATCATCCTGTAATGAAGAGGTCATGAGTTCAAGCTGCAAAAACAGCTTCTTGTAGAAATGCAAGAGAAGGTTACATACATAAGAACCTATGTGATCCCGACAATTTCCTAGGCCAGCAGAGCGGAAACTTCGTGCATGGGGCTGTTGTTTTCTTTATGTGAAGGAAACCTTCAAATCAACTCATGTGTTCAAGCCACAAAAACAATCGTAAGATAAAGATTGCGTACGTAAGAACCTCCCAAGCTCCTTGTAGAGCGGGAACTTCGTGCACCGAACCATCGTTTCTTTTATGTTAAAGAAACTTGGCAAACAATCACAGCTAATAAAACAGAAAATATGCATTTCTGAAAAGTAGACTAAGTTAAACCCTTCCATATTGTTATTAATAAGATTAAAACTCTTATTTTTAACAACATTGCCAAATCATGTTGGCAATGAACTCAGGCTTGCTGAGTACAATACAAATTGAAACTTAGAAAACAACATAATATATCAAAATGACTAGCTACATAACTCTCTTAAGGACATGTGAGGAAAGGGTTGTTAATTAAGAAATTCAATTCTTTCTCCCTATGTTGCACCTGAGAATATTCATCCAATACGCGTTCAAGGGTTCCACAGGAGGGTAGTCTCCGCGATCATAGAGGTCACGATGTATGGATCCATGTTCGATGCAGGCCTCCTGTCCTCAAAGTATCCCTTGCCTTCCTTCTCTGTGTCTCTTCCCACACGAATGGATGCACCACGATTTGCAACACCCTAAACAATACAAAAACATTAACTCAAAATGAGATACAAGACTTATTTTCATGGAATTTAACTTATATACACTAACAATATAAAAGACTAGAGTTTCATCGTACCCATTTGAACGTGTTGATGTCAGCTGTTTCGTGTCTTCCAGTGAGACGACGTTCGTTGCCTTCACCATATGCTGCAATGTGCTCCTTGTGCCTAAGTCCAAGCTTCTCAATAGCCTTCTTGATAACTTCATACCCTCCCTCATTCCTCATGGACTTGGTACTGAAAAAAAAAAACATTCCAAAGTTTCAATCATTTTGAAATAGAGAGAAAAAAGTACTAATCACGGAGTTGAATATGAAATGTTATTAGTTACTATTACTCTACCTGTAATTTGTATGCGCTCCTGCACCATTCCAGTCGCCCTGATAGTCAAGAAGTTACAAAAATGAGTATTTGAAGTTAGCAAACTTAGGCGTTTGGACATGATTTGATTGAAATTTGAAGGGGGAAAACGAACTATTGAAGTTGAAACTGTAAAAGAGTATTTTGGTTCACACGACAAGTGCACAAAATAATGATCTTACCGGAATAGGTTTGGGGTCGAATGACACGACAACTCCTGCAATCTCTGTAATCCTCTGTTTAACAACCAAAATCGACAGAATAAGAGAAATGAACTGATATTTAGGCTAAATTTATCGATAACTTGGCTACACATTACCTCGAGAATGTAACGAGCTGCCCACAACTCGTCACCTGATGCAATGCCAACTGAAGGTCCAACTTGAAATTCCCACTGCATTACGTCGAATAAAGCAAGCAAAAGTTCAATAATCATCTTAACTGAGGCAGAGGCGAATCTAAAGCAGGTTCTATGAGTTCATTTTGTTTTCTACTTGAACTATTTATACATATTATAATTTTACACTCGTTCTGAACTCACTAACTCTATATTCTGGATTTGCATACCTGTCCAGGCATCACTTCTCCGTTGATACCACTAATGTTAATCCCGGCATAGATACATGCCTTGTAATGAGCATCAACAATATCGCGTCCAAAAGCCTTTCCAGATCCAATTCCACAGTAGTATGGTCCCTAAGAGCGATCAAATAATTAGTCAAAATCATCACAAATCGTGATAGGACAAGGGAAAATGTGAATTGTCACTTAATCGTCTGGTCTTAAACATATCATGTGGAAAGTTAGAATTAAAGAGTTGCTGAAAAAGAAAAGATGCATTCGTTTTAAACGTACTAAAGTAAGACTAACAAATTGAAACAGAGAAAATAGCATATTGAGAAAAGCAATATTTGCGGATTATCATCATCAATGCAACTATAAGAGGAAAAAGTTTAAAAGCAAGAAAAAGATAATGGTTGAAAAACTAAATATGTGATACTTTTTCCCCCTTTTATTCTATTTTTTTCCCATGTGAAGATAAGTCTAATTAGGTATTGAGAACATATGCCTGAAAGTTATGTTGCTCGAACCCTCCAAAAATATTGCCGTGTCCATGTTTCCCCCTCTCTTTTGTTCTTCCCATATGAACATAAATCTCAATTAGGTACTAAGAACAAATGCTTGAAAGTTGTTGTTCGGATCCTCTAAAAATGTTGTCGCACCCCGATTGGAGGATCCAACACGGATACATTAAATTTTTTGAAGAATCCGAACAACATATCTCGAAAGATGTGGAAAAAAGAAGAGGAAAATTAGCATGTGAAGTGGGGAAAAGGTTGTTGAAAAATTTACCTGTGGTCCAGGAAAACCACCAATAGGCCATCCAAGAGGCCAATTAATTTCCTTTTGTAGCAAGGTGTATTCTTGCTCAAGACCATACCTAATTTACACAATATATCAAAAAGTTAAGGAATTTCCAAAATGACCCAAGGAAAAAAAAATCAATTTGAAAGCTTAAGTGGATATGTTGATATTCACGCAAACTGGCTTAGACAACACCATAAAAAAAATGGATATGTAAGTACCATGGTTCCTCAACAACAACATCAGGGTTGCTAAATATTTTAGCAGCATTGTGCCTCTTGTTTGTTGGAATTGGTTCACCAGCTGGGGTGTAACAATCACAGATGACCTTTAAGTTTAAAAAAAATGAAAAAAATGTCAATGATATGTATAAAGTAAACTAGTAAAGGATTTAACTTATATATACTCATAACATGAAGAATTTCTTAGTGCCGTTTAACATGTTGTAGTCTATGTTGTTCGGATACTCCAAAAATGCCGCTAGAAACCATGTTGGATCCTCAAAAATGTACTATAACTTTTGGGAGGACTGGACAAAGCACTTGGCCGCATTCTTGGAGGATCCGAGTAACATAGGACTTGTAGAGATAGGTAACTTGCCTTATTTTTCAAGTCATCACATCCCACTTTTTATGGACGCTTACATGTAATTGTTGTTTTTACATATATTGTCAGTATTTAAAAGTTAAACTCAAAAGTAAATGTCTAACTCACCAAGATATTGTTGCCCCTCCTGAATGGATCCTTGAAAATTGCTTGAGGACTGTATCAAAATTACAATAAACATTCAGATAAGTGTCCTCATAAATCTAGGGATGGCAATGGGGCGGGACGGAGCGGAGACATACAAGTGGAGGTTTGACTCATAAAAATATCAATCCGTGCCCTCATAGCAATTTCTTTTATTTTCAACACGCCCTACCCCACCCTACAAAACAATTTTTTATTTTCAAGCCCCGTCTTGCCCCGCATAGCATTTTTTTCTAATTTCAACATGCCCCGCCCTATATAGCAATTTGTAGAATTTTCAAAACACCCCACTCCACCCCCCATAATAAATTTTGCATACTTACTATAGGATCACTTCACTGTCTTCTCCAGGAGCTTGACCTGTGCTAGAACCATCATAATTCCATTTGGGAAGCTTTGAAGGATCATCAACAGGACCAGATAGAGTCTTTATATAAGAAATAAAATAATTTTAGAATTCTTCACATATTATCCATAGAAAATAAAAATACAACTATGTTATATAAAATAAAGATTTATTACCCTGGCTTTGCTCCTTACATCCATTCCTGATCCACCAATCCTGATTATAAACACAACATGATTAACATCAAAACAACATAATCATTAATCACCATAAAAGCAAAAGACTCCATTTTACATATATAATGTTTCCTTTTGCTTTTCTTATTTCCACCCGGTGTTTGGTATCTGACTATATTGAAGTCTCATGTATATGTCTCAAGTCATCATTAATTCAAAAGAGAAACAATTTTATTTTTTAAAAAAAAAAAAAAAAGTTAGGGAGTTCAAAATACTAATGTACATGCTACTTCTCTTGTGACAATAAAGAGAAAAAATGAATCTAATGAATTAACTGATTATGAAAACTTAACAATTCACCATTTTGGATTTGGATTTTGAAAAACAAATTGAGACTTTACCATAACAAAATTTCAAACTACTAAAATAAGGCACAAATGAAGCATTGGAGAAAACAAATTTGTAAACAAGGTGTTGAGTTACAGTTCTGCTTATAGCTTATGGGTTCGACACAACTCAGCAACTTTGACCTTTTGACTCTGACACTGTATCTGTATTAAAAGATCTATTCAAAACTCGGTAAATTGTCATTTTTTGGAATTCAAAACGTATAAACTCAAATTCGAGTGTTGCCTCAATTCATAAGAACCAAAAAGAATGATACAAAAGAACTAACCATATGTATTCAGCAATGATTTTGTCAGAGGAATCAGAGAGATTGAGATTGACAAGATCTGAAAGATGAGCCATTATGTGAAAATAATAATAATTCACAAGTTTGAATTTGTTGAATGAGAGAATTTAATTAATTTGTATAAGCAGAGGTGAAGATAAAGAGAAGCAGTTTCCTCTGTTTTTATAGGCAGCTAGAGAGAGTGTTGGTTGTATAAAACTATTCACAATTATTATTATCATATATATACATATTGTTATTATTACTTATTCAACTTCTAATTAATGTTTGTTTCTTTCGGTGTCCCATAGGTTTAATTAAATTTAAATTTGTGTCAGAATATCTTATGATGGATTATATTAAAATGTTTTCTTATCAAGATAATTTTATTACATCGTATGACTTGAATCCGAGACCCTTATAAGATGAGAAAAAATTGTTCAATCAAACATGAAGAAATATCGAAAACATTTCCTCAATACCAAACACATATTAAACTAGCATTTAACCATAGATTTTGAATCAAATTTTCAAGTTCTCAAAAACTAACTTTTAGGCCAATTTTTTAGTTTGTGAGACATCCAGTTTTAATACTTCAAAAAAACAAATTCCAAACACAAAATTATTTTTTCTCAAGAGTAGGTAACTAGTCAAAAGAAATTTTTAAAAATAAAATAGGAGTAGCCTATAGTAGGTAACTTTCAATGCACAAGATTTTTTTTATTTATGATTCTAATGTTTAGAAGAGAGTAATTGAACTGCTGCTTTCTCTATTAACTTTATCCGTTTTACCACATTTCTTTACTCATAATGCCAAAAGATCTTGGGTCGTGGTGAGATGGTTGAGATCTCTCCATCCTTAGTTAAAAGTTTGAGGTTCTAATTTTTAAAAAGAAAAAGGAATTCTCTTTAGAGTGTTGCTCCTGAAAAAAAGTCTTATAAAATATGAATTTAAATTTAATCAAACCTATGAATCAATATCAAATATCATATATATTTTTAAAATGTCATAGGGTGAGAGATTTTATTGTCTAAACTCTAAAGTAACCTTCTGGTTTATTCTTGGAAACATGCTATCATCCAACATGTGTACTGTTGCAAACCAAAATTTTTTATTCACGTAACTTAAAAATATTTTTAGATATTTGCTACAAAATAACTAAGGTAAATTTGCTCTGCTCGCTGAACTAGAGACACAAGGGGTCTAATCTGAAATTCTTGAACTGAAAAATAACTATATTAAGTATTTAATTTTCTTTAACTTCTTTCGTACGTTTAATGTTTTACACTTTATATGTCATACTTCAATAAAAAAAAATCTTCTTGTCGTACCATTACAATACTCTATCAATTTCCATTTATTTGTCCTATTTTGATTTAACATAAAATTAAAGAAAGCGGAAAAAAATGAATTTTGTAATCTTAAAAAGATATCGATTAAATAAGATAAAGAAATTGAAACGGATGAAGTATATGTTATACAAATAAATAAGTAGGTAATATATATTTTTTTAAATTAATTTTTCAATGAATTAGGTTATATTTAATTTTCCAATGACGATGTGGCTTGTACGGTAGATCAATTTGTTAGACAAACCATAGGTTATATCGTCCGATTCGTAAACTCCAATGATTTAACTTAGAATTTTCAGATTTAAAAAATCGAAGTTTTGTTAAATGTGTGACCCAATGCCACCTCAAACAACCAGTGAACTACCAATTGTCTTATTTGGATTGGTTCATTTCGACCATTGAATCATCAAGCCAATAGTTTGTTAGATCAAATTTCTAAAAAGTCAAAAGTATATCATAGCAAAATTTTCATATCATTAAATGAAACTAGCTAGTTTTTTTTCTATAAAAATTGGTTCGCGCTTCTCAAGATTAAAATAAAAATAATTAAACCATTTTTGGTTTTGATTTCAAATAGATTAAATTATATGGGTTAAAAAACAAAATAAGGGAATGTTGTATCCACGTATAAATTCATTACTCGCTTATTTTTGTTCTAAAAAAAATCACAGCTATGTATTAATTAAAAGAATTCATTTGGCGTAATAAAGAATGAAAAAATCGATTAATAGGAAGTAATGAATTAAATTTGTGTTACTTATTACACGTCGATAAGGATTTTAATTTTTTTTTAGAAGGGAAGTAATAATGACATGCATGTAATCAAAGCTAAGAAAAATTGAAACTTTTAAGTGTCCTTTTATGGGTTATTTTTTTGTGAAAGAAACGTTTCAAATGAACGATAACAAACAATATATCATGGGGTGATTTAGACTAATTCTAAGGTGGGTGCTATATTGATTATATGAGTCTTTTGTAAATCCATAAGTTCTAGTAACAGAAATCAATCGAAAAGCAATAAAGACAAAATGCCAAAAGAAGAAGAAAAAAAAAATGCAAATGAAGATTATACAAAAAGGTCATATCAACTTGTCTATATATAAAGAGATATTTTTTAAACAAATTTATCATTCAAGAAGATAAAATAAATTATATATTACTATGAAGAGTTGTCCAGAGGATTGCTAACTATTTCTAAATTAATGCTAACTATCATTAGTTTCTAATTAATGATATTTTTACTATGAAGATTATACAAAAAGGTCATATCAACTTGTCTCATTGAAACTATTTCTGAATTAATGCCAACTATCATTAGTTTCTAATTAATAATTTAAAATTATTCAAAATATCTCCCCACATTTTATGTTGTATTAGATAGCAATAATAATAGGGGGAGGCAAATTGAATGTTGACTCACATAAACACGTTTTACATTGGGTAAAAAAGTTATTTTTGAGTCGAGAATCTTGAAAATTGTTTCTTTTTATTTTTATGAGGTAAAAATGTTATCCTCTACATAAAAACATCTTACATTGAATCACAGTATTGTTCATTTAGAACACATCTTACATTGAATATGATATAATTCATTAGGAATATGTTACATCTTATATAAAGTGTAAAAATAAATATTGTAAAAAATTTGAACGATCGTTTATGACTTAAGCCAAATAACTAACAAGTATTTTACAGCACATGATGCCAAACCTGAAGCCACTGAACGACTCAACGCTAAACTGCTTTACGTGGCTTAATATTAGCCGTACAAACATGTCACAGATTTATACGGCAAATTGAACGGCAAGGATTTCTTATGGTGCCGTAAAGTTGACTTTTGCTTACCTTTACCTGACCAATTGAATATTTGATTTTGACGCTGTTATTTTATTTGTATATGTTTTTAAAATATTTTCGTACTTCAAAATATCTTAAATATATTTAAACTTAGTTTTGATAGAACTTAATATTACATGTGATATTTGAAATTTTACATGATTGAAGTCCAAGAAAATATAATTGAAGTTTAATTATTTTTATTTAATTATAATTATTTTTTTCTTGAGCTTTAGCTACTTTTTATCTGACTTCAATCATTTTACCTAATATTTAATTTTTTTTAAGCTTAACTCAAGCATCACATGTTCAAACTCAGTATATATGTAGAATTTTAAAATAGAGGTACAAATTAACGAGTGATATCAAAATAAGTTAGTCCCATGAAAGTTTTGGGGAAATGATTAAATTTAAACATATGATGTTTGAAATTATCCCGTAAATGTATTATCCAACCATATTAATCATTTATGGTGATTATATTTTTAATTTGAATGATCAAGGATTTTATTATGTAAATAAAATAAAGATAGTTGAATATCTTCAAATCGCCAATTCTTTTTTGTTTCCCTTCAAACATCCTACAATTAAACCTCTGACTTTAAACATCAATTCATAAGATTCTATATATTTTGGTTAAAATAATACTATAGTTTAAAATATTCCTATGTGTATTAGCACAACTACAAGAATCTTATGTACCAAAAAAAAAAAAAGAATCTTATTTGTATTTTTTGTTAATAATTGGTAAGTCAACTAAGGGAAATATAATTACTAATTTGAATAAATATTATAGTTTTGCTTGAGTCACTTTCATGGATACAGATTATCTGCATCTGGATCTATTTTCCTAACAATAAACTATAAAATATCTCCAAAAGCAAGAAAAAAATGTTGAAATTTATCTATTATATTATGTGAAACTATTCATCTTAAAGTTACAATTAAGTATACAAAGAAAATTTGCTCTGTTTTTTTCCTTGTTTTTTATGTTGCGTTTGGATATACATAATTTAATGTTCAGTCAATTTAAATTCGCATAAAAAAATCTCACTTTGAAATGGGGACAGGGTACAATGCTCCCTTTTAAAGACAGGACTATGGTTTGGATTCAAATTTGAGCCTCAGATTTAGAATCGAGAAATACTTATCATTTCACCACAGCATAGAGAGATAGGAGCAAAAATAATGATTTAAGATTCTTCCGACCTTTAACCAGATATCTCGAGTTTGAATTTCTAAAAAAAACTATTAAAAGTGTTGGCTCCAAAAATAAGTCATTTAATACATAAATTTATATTTAATCAGATTCTAATATTGATATCGAACACTTCAAGCGAAAAACTATAGAAAATAAAGTTGCTATATATATGTTTTTTCCGAAACCAGAAAGGCCACTAAAAGCTGAAAAGGTAAAAGCCAATGAAAGGTCATGGACCATGCAATGTTAGAAAATGACATTATCGTATTATATTATTTACTAGACAACTACTAAAGTTGAATTTTAACAAAAAAAAATAAATTATTACTATTCAGTCTCGTAATCATCATAATAATGTCTTGATTAAGAATTTAATACTATAGTTGACAATTTGCAACTACTAATCCTCGCATAAATCACATCCAAGTTGGCTAAATGATTCTTCAAATTTATATCATGTAATGAATCTTCAAATAATAGTAAATAAATATGTGGATGATGGTCATGATGATGAAATACCATTTTGTGTTTGACAAATTTTAGATATATATAAAGGAAAAAATAGTTGAAAAAAAGAAGAATATGAATATATATTTTACTCAATTTGAAAGAGACTTAAATCGAAGGGACTTTATGGTCACTAATACTCACCACTAAAAGCAATAATAATACAAGAAAAAAAGGGTTAAAAAATTAGTGAAAGGCTAATTTTTTTAATCTAACTCATACATAGATACAATATTTTTTATAATACATCAATGTATTGCAACATGTCACAACGGTTTCTTAGCTTATTTTTATTGTTGTAGATCGGAATAAAGATAGAAGGTGTACGTTATACGGGATTTGTCTGAATCTCCAAATATATAGTACATTAATGTTGAAATCTTCGTGTGTTTACATTTTTATATTTTAAATTTTCTATATTGAAAGTTATAGCTCCTCTACTGATAGCGGTTAAATACTTAAATGTGGTGATATAAAAAAACCAGTACGATTCTCTTGTAAATTGCTCCGTTATCTAGACGTACATAATAGTAATATTAATAATAATAATTAAAAAATAATAATATTGTACTGCATCGAGGTTCATTGATATTTTTTAAAAAAATAGATGCATTTTATTTTATTATATGCAGATAAACACAAAAAGTTCGTGGCTAATCGAAGTGGTAAACAAAACACAAAAGTTAAAAAAGATTCTTATTACTAAAAACAAGACTAATTAAATATATCAAGAAAGCCAGCATTGTTTGGTATGGTATATAGCAAATCGTTACTTTTAAAATGCAACTTCTTGTTCTTATTTAGATGTAATTATTTTGTAATGACCTGAGTTGAAAATCGTGATGTTGCGGATTTAAATTTCAATTAAAAATATTTGATGATCTTTTTCATTTGTAAGCAAGTCCAAATAAATTCAAATACGACATCAGGTTCGTTGAACTAAATGATTTTCACAAAGTATATATATGTACATTAGCGAGTCGTGAATTTGAAAGTGGCAGAACACGCCAATGTCTTTAATTTAACATATATAGACATGTCAATTGTATTTGTATGTGCACCCAAAATGAACCAAATTTGAACAGTAGGTGCATACAATAATATCTACTATCAAAAAGATTTATAGATTTGACCTTATATATATGGACCGATTTGAATGGTGTAGTAACAATTTAATTTGTTTTATTTTGTTCCCTTTTTATATTCACTAGCCTATGGATGAGGAGGATGAAAGAAGAAGGCATCAGATACCAAAAATTTTACAATTTTTTTGTTGCAAGTTATAAATGAAATCTTTGAAGGATGATGAATTGGTGATGATAGTTACAAGAAACAAATTCATTGGATGTCATGCTCTGACCAATCATGTTGAGCACATATTCTCTTCTTTTACTTTTCTTTTTTCCCGCTCGATATTTATATTAAAATTTGACTGATTAAATGTATGTTGTGTAAGGTCTATGGAAGAAAGTACTACATATAACAATAGTGACATATTAAGTAGGATCTAAAAATTGATGAAGTTTGAGAAGAATGGTTGTGTATGCAGTTTTATCCCGTTTTATAAAGGGAGAGGGTATTTCGACGTTCGATTAAAAATCAGCATATCAAATCAAGTATGAGGAGAAAGTACTCCATATTAGATATTTTTTCATACCTCATATTTTGAGTCGAAATCTTAATTAAGGATAAAGAATCATATTCATCCGACCACGACAATGGGACCCTTCCTTTACACGTTTGGCTGGCTACTTGCTTTAATCTCTAGGTACTACCCTAAAAGTTTAAGTCAAATCTTATCTATGATCTTTCCTTCTTTTTTTTTCATTTATTTTAAAGTTATTACATACATGATTAAACTATAATTTTCTTTTCTATTAAAATTAATGATCGCGTCAACTACTATCAATCAACGATTACAAGTAAGAAAAAAATTAAATTAAATTAAAAGGTGTACTGAGAAAAAATATGTACAAATACATGTGATTAAATCGTTTTTGGTAAGTAAATTGATATTCTCTTCATCCTAACTTATCTATATTCAATGAAGTACACATTTTTAGAAAATGAAATAAGTCATTTTACATGTAAGTCTAAAATAGTAAATAAGTCTAAAATAGTAAAATGTATTTATTCAAAATGAGTCATAGTAAGGCCTCATTTGTTTTCATTAAGATTCAAACCTCTGAATCTGAATACACGTCTGAATATTAAGATTTGCATTAAGAGTTAGGTGTCTAGATCTGAATACACATCTGAATATTAAGATGTGGTCTCCAAATCTGAACACTGAATGATTATTATTTATTTTCAATATCGATCTGAATGTGTATATGAAATCAAACATTATATTAATATAATGTTATAAAAAATTCATTTCAACAAAAGATATTACTTTTTGATTAAAAAAACAATCATAATCAACAAGCATAACATATAAAAAAGTTTTAACTCCAGAGCAGTAATCATCTTCTCATCAATTTCCAATTCATACGAATAAGTTTTTTTCTTCCCCAAAACATTTTTTTCCAGCTGAAACTGATGATTGGGATGGAGAATTATTAGGAGCTTCATTATTTTCGTCACTAACTAGTTCAATAACAATAATATATTAGTGTTATCTACCAAGCAGGTTTGATGATCAAAGAGTCTCAATAAAGTTATTACCCTAAGACAAAATTCTAATAAGAGACCTCAAATATTTATACATAGTTATTATTTTTAATCATTAATAGTATTTTTTTTTCACTCAAAAACCTTGATGAACATCAATACACAAAATATTATTGCAACAAGTGTTCTTGACAAACATCAATACACCCTAAGAAAATTATTAATATAAAAAATACATGTAAAGATTATGAAAACTTACCAGTTCAAGAGGAAAAAATTGGTGTTTGATTGAGAAAAGAGAGGAAGAAAATTTGTAGTTGTGAGAGAAAAAGTCACGCAAAGACGGATAGAACCGATACAATATTATTTTATAACTTATTAAATAAGTTTGAATGTTGTTAAGACTCTCCTGCAGATCTGATCCGTTTAGACCTTTTCAGGTCCATTAAGAGGTTTTTTGAAAAAAGAAACAAATAGACTTAATGGGCTGAATCAAAATCATTCAGATTTAGACCTAAACACCAAACGCAATTAATAGACTGAATCTGAATGATTAAGATTCATACTTCCATTAAGTGCAAACAAATGAGGCCTAAGAGTTTCGATAAATCATGTCATTAAAGGAATGAGAATGTTGAAATTAATTAGTTTTTAAAAAGAAAAAAAAATATTATTAATGCAGATAAAAAGATTAATATATATTACGTAAAATGAGATAGATAAATTGATATATATTGATTCACAAATTTACAATTGAATTACTTCTATTTTGTTTGGTTAGTTTTTCATTTAATATATATTTGAAACCTACTTAAAGTCCGATTAATTTGGAGTCGAGCCGAAAAATACTACTTTGAGAGGAATGGGTGGAGGATGTTTGAAATAACTTCAAGTGCATACACCATGTAAAAGATGTATCTATAAACTTGTACAGTACCTTCACTTTTGTTAGAGATAACAAAAAAATAATATTTTGAGGCTAGAGAAACGGCCCAATAACATTCATGAATCGAATTAACAAACATTATCCAAATTCGCCCCCGAGGGTTCTGATTAGAGGTGTCAAATGGGCGGGTTAAGCTGAAATTGGAGATATTAAAATAGGTTGAAATAGAAATTGGTTGGGTTCTGACCCGTCCAAGTTTACTTTGAGCTCAAATGGATTTTTAAATGTGTTGGGTCTTGACCCGCTCAATTTGACTCGCTTAATCTCAATAATTTTAATATAATGTTATTTAAGTTTTATAACAACAATTTGAATTTCAACTCAAGATTATTTTTTTAAAAAAAAGAAGAAGTTATAAATTGATAGATAAATCCTAAAAGATATGAAATAGATAGTAATCCATACATTCAATATAAGAACATACATTACAGCATTGCAAATAAAGAGTCTTAAAACGAGTTGAAATTTGAGATTAAATTGGGGTCAATTGAGGATTCTCTTAAAAATGGGTTAAGACTTGAATGAGTTGAGATTGAACCTAATTCAAATTATCTTAAATTACCTATAATGGAGTTCATTTTTGATACCTCTAGTTCTGACTTCTGACCAAATGAATAAATCATTCTATTTTATTAAGAAGTTTTAGGTTCAAGTCTTGAAATGAAAAAATAAAATCTTTGATAGAGAGTATTTTTCCTCTTTAATTAATTAGTTAAAGAGTTCAAATACAAATAGCTAATACCAAATAAGAAAAACCATCCAAATTCTTGATTAACATGCTTATATAATATGCCTCTTAGACATAGCATGGGTTTCCACATCTACCAAAAACAGCTTTTTATGTGGAAAAAGAAGATAAGTACTAAGAAAAGAAAAAAAAAGTAGCAAAAGTACATAGCTATAGGCAATGGAATTTGTTGTCACTTGTGGTGTTGGGGGACCAAATTAATGGATAAAAATTAAAGTGAGAGTTCTTTGAAGAACAACCGCATATTTTGCAGTCAATTTGAGGATGACAAATTCATGAAGTTAATATCTCATGGTCACTCACAATTTTGAATAGTTTACTTAAAAAGTCATTCAACTTTGTTTTACAATTCAAAAGTCACTCAATTATTGATATTTCACTTAAAAAACCACTCAACTATTGATATTTTACTTAGAAAGTCATCCAACTAATTTAAATAATCTCTTCATTAAATTTTGTTGAAATACAATTTTTTAAACTATTTTTAAAAAAAAATAAAAAATGCTCAGTTTAATTATTTTGTTAAACTTTGTTGAAATACAATTTTTTTTAAAAATAATAAAAGATTGCTACTGTGCGTTTTTTTTATCTTTTTGATTCCTCCTTTTAATTTAATAAAAGATTGTTAAACGTACCATAGCAATTGACAAATTAATGCCCGTTTGAATTGACTTATTTTAGGTGCTTTTAAGTCAAAATAGTTTTTAAGCAATTTTAAAGTGTTTGGGCTAAGTTAAAAAATGCTTATAAACACTTATTTTAAAGCCAAAATAACAAAAATAAACCAAAAACCATAAGTTAGGGCCTGTTTGGATTGGCTTTTGGCTTATTTTTGTTATTTTGGCTTTAAAATAAGTGCTTATAAGCACTTTTTAACTTTATCAAAACACTTCAAAACTGCTTAAAAACTATTTTGGCTTAAAAACACCTATAATAAGTCAATCCAAACGAGCACTAGAAATCCTAACTTATGGCTTTTGATTTATAAGTCATAAGCCAAAAGCCAATCCAAATAGGCCCTTAAAATTAAAATGTACTGTAGCATTGCTATTAATTTAATAAGAAAATAATAAAAGATTGCTAGGAAAAATCACGCCCTATACACATTTAAGAGTCAATTTTATGGGTTTTAAACATACTTTTAAAAAATTCTTACTTATAACATATTATTTACGAGTTATGACATATCATTTAAAGTTAATTTTATTTAAAAATCAATTGCCATTTATTTAATAAATGATTAATCTATTTATGATTTTTTTTATTATTAATTAATAAAATGTAATTAAATTGATTTCTGTTCCTTTTTTAAATCTGAAATTATCAGTTACATAGATATAGGGATTCACCTACAACAAGTTTCCTTCTTTATCGTTACCACCTCTAATACGTTAATCCCACCTCCTCCAAACCGCCCATACGTCAATCCCTCCCTCCTCCCCCCACGTTCATCCAATTCTACACGCCATTAATACACTAGCCCAATTTTACCTTCATCTATCACATCTTTCTCACCACCAAACTACACCAACTTTACAATCCTCCATTCAATTTAGTTTTTTCAACAAAACCATTTCGAAGAAAACGGTTGTAACTCCTCAAAAGATCCCTCGATTAGTCGAAGGAACTTCTACGGATGAAGTTCATGCTCCATCTTTCAACATTTTGACTCAAACACCGCTGCCAAACATTGTTGAAACTCCGGCTAGGGGTGATTCATCTCTATTGAAAGATCAAAAACAGAAAAAAATGACTCAAATAAAAAGGTGAGTCCGATAAATCGAAAGGGGAAGAAGAGGAAGGGGAAAAATGTTGAAATCCCTTTTGATTCTGATTCTGATTCTGATTTTGTTACTGAATCAAAAAAGAAAAAAAGAAAGAAAATAATGAATGTTGAAGTTGCTCAGTCGTCAAAACCATCTACAAGAAGATCCCAAAAAAAAAAGAAGGAATCAGAAGTCCCAACACCTAAAAAAGACAAAAAAAAATTGTTAGGGTAAATATTATATTCAATTTATTTTCACATTATTAAAACTACTGATTTTTTTCCTAAAAATATCACATTATTCTTATATTATTTTCGAAATATTTGTTTGGATGAAACGTGTATGAAATCTGATTAATATGTGTATGATTCTGATTAAACAGTTAATTGTTGGATATTGTATGATTTTGTGATATAATAGTGGTATACAAATGGTATGAATTGTGTTTTAACAGTAGTGTGATTGTCTATTAACTGTATATACAAAGAGTGAGAATGACGCGATCAGTGAGAGTGAAGTTATTGGTACGATTGCTAGCAAATTTGGTGGACCTCGCATAGCAAAAGAACATGTTTCGGATACCACCAACTATCCTACACCAAGACCACGTACAAGAAATTTGAAATAGTTGATTGTACCTTCTACTTTTTTAGACTTACATGTTTTTTTTTAAACTTTTGAACAACTTTTTTGTATTTAAGTATTTGATGATATATAATATCATATGTTTTCTTCCAATCAGATACCATCTACATATGAATTACTGTTTGGCTATTATAATTTGAGGATACTAGTAATATACAGACTTCATACCATTTGGATTCACTATTTTAAAATATCAGTGTGAATCCAAATTGTACAATTAATGGATGAAACGTGTGTGAAATTTGATTAATATGTGTATGACACTGAATTTAATGTTTGATGGTTGGATATTGTATTAATTGTGATATAATATTGTTATACAAATGATATACATTGTGTGATTATATGAAATTGATTTATTGTTAGTATAATATGTGTGATATAAACTGAAGTTCGTGTTGGAATGAAACTTGAATAAGATTGGTAAAAAGTTTGTTATATATTACACTATATTTACACTATCTTATATATTAATCTGGAATAAATTTTATTTCCAAGTATATTAAATCTGTATAAATAATTAATGAATCGCGTATATGAAATCTGAAATCTAAAATCTGAAATTTGTACAAATATTTACACTATCTTATATATTAATCTAGAATAAATTTTATTTTCAAGTATATGAAATCTGTATGAATAATTAATGAATCACGTATATGAAATCTGAAATCTGAAATCGGAAACCTGTACAAATAGTTACACTATCTTATATATTAATTTGGAATAAATTTTATTTCCAAGTATATGAAATCGTAAAGAAATCTACATTGGCTTTCTTTTGATTTAAAAAAACCCGCACACCAACATCATTGTGGATACTAACAGGGAGACATCTATCACTAACTATACATTTTATCTCTATATTGTGAATATTAACATCTATCATTAGTTGCGATGCTATCGCACTTACTAGACCACTATAAAGACTAGAATACTCATATATAATCCCCTCCATTTGAAAATCAACATATTTCCCTCTTTCATTAAAAAAAAAAAACAATTAGTCTTACATAATACAAAAAAAAAAAACAAAATTATACACACTTGTCATTATTTTTTCATACAAAAATCATTCAAACAGTAAACTATAAACAGATTTCATTAAAAAATAAAATTTCAGATTTCATACCCACTTAATACAAATTTCATACATACAATCATCATTTATACCAAATTTATACATTTTTCATACCAAATAGTTCATTCCTTTCACATAAATTTATACATAATTGACAAAACTTATATAAACAATAACATTTCACATTTCATACCAACTTAAAACATTTTTAATACACTTATTCAAACTTCAAATTAACTTTTTTTACTAACTAGTTAACACACTTTCATACCAACTTAAAACAACTGTCATACAATTCTTCAATACACTTTCGTACCAAATTAATTACAATTACACTAACAAATTCATTCAAAACTATACATTTTAATTCATTTTTTCACGAAAAAAACCAGTAATCAATAATATTATAGAAACTTAACAAGAAAAAAACCAGTTATCAATAATATGGTGACACCAAACCACTACCAAAAAACAGAAACTTACCAAGAAAATCACTAATATTACAATTTCACAACAACTAATAAGTATTATGAACAAAACGTATTGTTTGTACAAAAAAAAATATCACATTCAATATAGTGGCGATTTACAGTTCATTTTTTTTTCTATTTCATTGAAATCCAAATAAAAATAGTAAACAATTAAAAATACACACCTGAAGCAACCCATCTTCCGCCATGTTTAATTAATATTTGATACGTAGTTGTCCATCACAAAAAAAAACACGTTTTTTCAACCAAAAAAAATTCAATTTCTCGCCAGTGACAATTTCTGGAAGAAAAACAAAGAGAGANTTCTATTTCATTGAAATCCAAATAAAAATAGTAAACAATTAAAAATACTCACCTGAAGCAACCCATCTTCCGCCATGTTTAATTAATATTGATACGTAGTTGTCCATCACAAAAAAAACACGTTTTTTCAACCAAAAAAACATTCAATTTGTTGCCAGTGACAATTTCTGGAAGAAAAATAAAAAGAGAGAAAAGTGAAACAAAAATGGATAAAATCTGATTTTTAAATTAATTTTAACAAATTGGAGTGAATTAAGGAAACTGAATATTTTTAATTAGTTTGAAATTCCTTAATTCATGCTAATTAATAATTATCTTAAATTAATTCAAATTTAAGATAATCCCTATTTCCGTTTTTTTCATTTTTTCCTTCAGAAACGTTTTATTTTAATTTCTTTTTAAATCAAATGTTTTTAATTATTAAAAATAACTTTTTTTTAATAATATGTTACAACCTGAAATTTTTAATGTTATAACTTGAAAGTCTAAATCTACTGCTATAACTCGAAAATATTAGTATAATAATGTCATATTAGAAATTTTCACTATTTTAAACGTACAGTAGCAATTGAGAAAAAAAACTTGCTATTGTCTTACTAAAATTAAATATGCTGAAAAATGCTACTGTACGTTTTTCAAAAAAAAATTGTAATTAAATAAATGAAGTAGGTCAATAAGATAATTAAAATAAATATTTTATTAATTCTTAAAAGTAATTTAAATAAAATTTAGATTTCAACAAAATTTAATAAATAAATCATCTAAGTTTGTTGGGTGACTTTCTAAGTAAAATATCAATAGTTGAGTGACTTTTCAAGTGAAATATCAATAGTTAAGTGACTTTTGAGTTATAAAATAAAGTTGAGTGACTTTCTAAGTAAACAACTCAAAGTTGAGTGACTTTCTAAGTGAACTATGCAAAGTTGAATGACCATTTGAGATATTATCTCCAAATTCATGAACTATAGAATAAAATAAGTTTCAAACCAATAGAAGTTTCAAAAGGTAAAATGGAGGAGTAAACGAGATAAGTGATATGTTTTACATGTTCGTTTCATGTTATTTCACAATTGAACCAATTTAAATTTCTTAAAATGACATAAAGTTAAGGATTTGTGGACATGTAATGTTACACAAATATCTAACCAAAGAGCAAGCATTCTATCGAAATGATATATTGATACAAAACAATAGTTGGCCGCAGAGTAAATCAGAAAGTGTGGAAGGATTTTTTTGTAATTACTTTTTTTGTTTTTAGCAGATTAAATTGTTGATTCATTTTTTTTATTTTGTTACTTTCACCAGATCTTTTAATGTATCTAATTGATTTTGATTCTTAAATTAATGTATAATTCGTTCGTTTCACATCTATGATACATGACAATTATATCATATACAATATATCATTTTCAAATATTAGTTTTGATACATAACCCTAATTATATTGAAACATAAGTTAGTATGTATCATGATCATAGTTAAGTATTTGATACACAACTATTACAAAATTCGTTATTTTTTACTATCGATACATCCCAGTCTAATTCAACTAGTAGGAGGTTATGTATCTGTAAACACTATCAAATAATAATGTTGATATATAAACACTAATGTTTTACAACAAAATTAGTTTGTATCATATTTATAGTTATGTATATGGCACATAACTTTGTTATGTATATAACATAGTTATTCACATGTTGTTAATTATCTAAACAAAAATCAGTGTATATCATAGTTATATTTAAATTTTTTTGTATATGATACATAACTATGTAAAATTGGTGACTTTTTTTTTTAATCTGTTACGATTTGGAAGAGATTTGAGAGAAGAAAATTTGAAATTTGAATTGTTTGGAACTGTTATTTGAAAGAGATTGACATTAATTTGATTTGCATAGTTTGGGAAACGGACATTTATTTTATATTTAATTTTCTTTTTAATCTCAACGAACTAATTGTCAATGTATCAAATGTGATGTATCTAGAAGAATGAGATGTATTCGGATAATAACAATTTTAGAAGATTTTAATAAATTGAAAAATAGTAGGGATATGATATAATTTGCTCCTTACACTATGGGATTCCTAAATTTTTTACTTTTCTTTATGCACCTATAAGCCACTTGGGCTACAGATTTCTCCATTGATTGATTTTTAAAATCACCTCTAAAAAAATAGGGAACTTACATAAATTCCATAGTTTAGGAGTTAATTACTTTGATACACTCTAGTTTGCAATATTACGTATCTTATCAATTTTTGGGTTGTCTAGATATGTTCAGATACATCCACATACATGTATATGGAATACATGAGATCAAATTTAGGTGTAATTTGTTCTAGGTATATTGTATCCAGTGGATTTGCATGTATATGAGATACATAACAAATCTCACTCGCCTCTTTTTGATCTCGGTCGCCACCCAGATACACGCGGATGACTCTAGATACATATAAATAGATGTATTTAGTGTGATTCGCATGTATCACAACATGTATCTGTGATACATACGAATCTCACTTGCTCCTCTCCCTATTTTTGTGTATCTGCCTATCTGATAGCAAAATACATGTATCTAAGTGTATTTTTTCTCAATATATAGTAGGAAACACATAATTAGTGGTAAAATACATATCATTTTTAAAATTATAGGTAATAATAGTGTGTATATATATATATATATGATAGTGAAGTACGTCTAATTATTTAGTTTTTCCAAAAAAAATATATGATNAAAATATCTGTGTTCCCCCCCCCCCCCCCCCCCCCAAATTTGTTTTAAAAAGCTCCCTTTTTTTTGGTTAAATATATGAGTACAATATATATAATTTAATTATACAATTTAAAATTTTGAGAATTTGGCATNTATATATATATATATATGATAGTGAAGTACGTCTAATTATGTAGTTTTTCCAAAAAAAATATATGATTTATGATGGCCCCCCCAAATTTGTTTTAAAAAGCTCCCTTTTTTTTTGGTTAAATATATGAGTACAACATATATAATTTAATTATACAATTTAAAATTTTGAGAATTTGGCATATAACAAGAGAATAATACTACTGGTACAGATAGTAATTAGTTGATGAAATAAAAAATTAATATTTTTGAAAGAAAAACAAATAAAGAGCAAAAACTAAAAGGGGATATGGAAAGAAATAGATGGAGGCTTTATTTAGATAAACTAAGGGCAAATCACATAAAGCCCACTAGTTTAGGTCTTAATTATTATGATTCTCAATAGTTTCAAATATTACTTTCTCTACCATATTTTATGATTATGATACATGAGTCTGAATCCATGAGATACATGTATCTGTCGAATTTTAAAATTGAGATACAAAATTTATTTATTTAAATTAGTTGGTTGTAACTTATTTCCTTATTTAGAGGAGTAATTAGGATTTTCAAAATACATAGATAATTAATTTCATTTTATTATTCTTTGAAATAGTAAATTCATTAATATTATTAATATAAGATAAAAACATGTATATCATGGTAATGTAATTTGATTAATTCCAAATTATTACTCTTAAAATATTAAATTCATTAATTTGATGTATCTATTATCAATATATGATGTATCCAACAAACTAAACATTTAGATACATGAGTGCCATACAAGTACATTCATATGTATCATAGAAGTATCTAGCATTAATTTCACGTATTTGTTATACGTATCTAGTATTAATTTTATGTATGTATCTATCTATCTATCTATCTATCTATCTATCTATCTATCTATCTATCTATCTATCTATCTATCTCTCTCTCTCTCTCTCTCTCTCTCTCTCTCTCTCTATATATATATATATATATATATATATATATATATATATATATATATATTAATTTCATGTATCTTTTATATGTATCTAGTATGAATTTGATGTATCAAGTATCAATTGCATATGTTATATCCAAAAACATGTATCTCGAATACATAGTAAACATATACATCTAATTATGTGTATCTAAATATGGAATATACACATATATCCATGACGAAACTTTCCTCTTCCACCGCTTGTCCCTCATCACGCAGGATGAAAATCTGAACTTCTCGACCAGGCTCCAACAAACCTTTACCGCGACCATGACGAACACCTAAGAGCAAGAGAACATTCTTAGAATACAGATAGGCAGAAAACATTACGCTAGAAGAAGCATATACATTTAATTATGTGTATCTAAATGTCATACGTTATATCCAAAAACATGTATCTCTAATACATAATAAGCATATACATTTAATTATGTGTATCTAAATATGAAATGTAGTTGAAACATGAATCTATGAACAAATCACGACTATAGAGAATTTGTCGTATCATTAATATCATTGTGTTGTTAAAAATCATGTATCCGAAATTTAATATATAGTGGATACATATACATGTTTAGATACCCCATTACTAAAAATACAACTCGGATCTTAATTAAGATTACTACTTATTGGATACACATGTTTCAAGGGCTATATCAAAGTAATATTGGTACTACCACATCCATATCATAGTAACCAAAGAAAGTCTTAGAAGAACACCAACAAACAAAAACTCTCTACAATATTCCCTTTGATCCTTTTGCATTGTGGCATAACATAGTCAAAACTAAGATCCATTTCTTTCGGAGACAAACAATCAAGACCCACTATGAATTGAAAGTTTTCTCTGTAGCGGTTACTGTGATTGGAACTCGTGATAAATTAACAATACAAAATGATATTTGGGTTCAGGAGAATTTGTGGTGATGATATCTTGAGAAGAAGAGAGTAGATTAACTATTGTTGAAATGAAATTGTAAGGTGAAATTCTTGAATCAGAAAGAAGGAGACATAATTGAGTGATAAACATGAGAGGGGAGAATTAAGAGAGAGTGGTTGATTTGGAGTGAAAGAGTTATTTAAGCAAATAATTAATCAATAATAGTTTTAAGGGATGTGGGTATCTAATAGTATTTTCAAATAATATATTAATATATGGTATAAAATACTAAAAGTGATAATATATGTAATTATTTAAAAGTAAAGATAATATTAGTATATATAGTAGTGATGCATGTCTAATAAGATAGTTTATCCAACTAAGGTCTCAAATAGGACCTCCAGTCCAGCATAACTTTTTGGGCCTTATTTGGAAGACTAAGGCTAATTCTTTTACGGCCCAAATAATTTCCCTCTTTTTTGGGAAAAACTACAAAATATGGCAAACATTAATATACATTTAAAATAAATAGCTACAATTTAATTTTTTTTAATGTTATATGGATATAACTACACAATAAATAGCAAAGTTAATTATATATAAATAATCAGAAAAGTTATTAATATTAAATAGGAAAGTTATTATTACACACCTAGTAATTGGTTATGTCTAGGCATGTTTAATGTGATTGGTTCCCCATGTTTACCCTCATTAATACTTTCTCTTTCATCAATCTTCCTATATCACAAAATTTCTGTATTTTTCTCCCAAATTTCTTCCAATTTAAGATCTTTTTGATGATTATAGGAGCAATTTTTGTAATTTGAATTCATCAGATATCGCTTAATTGATTTTCTCCTCATTTTTATGAAGATCATATTTGTATACATATATATTGCATCTATTTTTACAGGGCTTCGATTGAAGAATTATTTGTTTCTACATTACAATGGCTATAGTTATAAAAAAAAAGTAGTATAAGATGAACACGAGCAAAAAGAGATTGAGGTTTGTGTGATTGTCAAATTTGTATATAGTAGAATAGTTATATACATAATACTTGTATTCTAATATTAACACAAGTTGAAATGGTGATTTGTCAATACAAGTGTAATCTATTGAATTTGAAAGGTTAATTAGGCAATACAAGTATAATTGGATACATTAATACTATTTTTTATAAACAAATACATGAGTCAACACCAAACCTCAAGTATTATAAGAAAAACTTGACCAAAAAGAGATTGACGTTTGTTGGGTTTTTTTCATTTTTTTATACAACCGAATAATTGCACACTTTTGCTACCTACACATTCTATTATTTTCCATTTTTTTGTTTCTGTATTGTCAAATATATCCATCTTTATTTTAACAACAATGTATTCATATGTATGCTATATTGGTGTATTCATTTTTTGTTTAACAACAATGTATTTATTTTTCAAATTATCATGTTCATATGCTAAATTGTTATACTTTATCTTGTTTAATATATTAATACATTAAGTTTTTACAAATACTTATATCCTTGATATACTAATACTTTAAATCTTATAAATAAAGATACTAATTTGAATTTGTATAATTAATATAGTTTCCTTATTTAGTTCATTGTAATTTATTGTATAAGTGAATAAATAGAAAAATAAAAAACACATACAATAATATAGCTAGAAAAAGAGTTAAATTGTAGTCATTTTTTATAAATACCATACTTATAGTTATTGAACTTTAATAACCCTATAAATATAGTCATTTTTGTAAGTTGCTCTTTTTTTTAGCTCTCGGTTCAAAATAGGAGAAACTATATAATTAGACATACTTCACTATTATATATACTATTATAACCTATACTTTTAAAATATTAGGTATTTTACTGCTAATTAAGAGTTTCCTACTATATATTGAGAAAGTTATACCTAAATACATGTATTTTAGCTACCAAATACACTAAAATAGGGAGAGGAGCGGATGAGATAGGGATGAATGTGAGCGAGATTTGTTATGTATCTCATATACATGTAAATGACATTATACACACTAGATATATGTATATTTATATATCTGGGATACTAGGTACATAAAAGAGTAGGCAATAAGATGGGAGGAAGGTGAGATTTGTTATGTGTTCCATATACATGTGAATCCACTTTGATACAGTGTATCTAAAACAAATTACACATAATTTTGACCTCATGTACTTGGGCGTATCTGAATGCACCAAAAGCTGACAAATGTATGTAAGTAATTAGCTCATAAACTAATGAAATTTATGTAAGTTTCTCAAAAATAGTAGGCAACAATTGCACATGATAGTCAGTGTAATCTCACGAGTGGATGCGAGGAGGGTAAATAAACACAAGTCTTATCCCTATTTCGAGAGACAAAAAATTTGTCTTTAATAGACTCTCGCTCATGAAAAAACATTTTAAAGCACAGAAAAAGAAGAAGAAATAATAACAAGGCAATACTACATCCCACCAATTTATTTAGATGGTTGTTACCTATTATATGTATCATATCGTTATAATCTGGGCAGATCCACGTGGGTTCTAGGGGTTCATCCGAACTCCCTCGACAAAAAATTACACGGTATATATAAGGTAAATTTTCTGTATTTCTGTAGATATATATATATATAAATCTGAATTTATGCTATTTTGCTATTCTACTATTCTGTTGATTTTTGCTATTCTGCTGTATTAGTTCTGCTAATTCCTGTTAACTAACTATTCTACTAATTTCTGCTTTATTTTCTGTATTTTCTGTATTTTTTGTAATTGTTTGGTATCAGAGCGAGAAGTTTTTGGGAAGTAATAATTTAAATGAGAAGACCGCTACGTAGTACTATAATACATTTAGAAACAAAACGAGATTTGAATAGCTTATATTTCGAATATAAGAGACTAAATCGGACTAAAGAAGACAATATAAGGTTAGATTACCTAATAGAAATAATATCTAGATTAGAATATAAATATATTACACAGTTAAAATTCAGACATAATATATGAAAACACATCCTTTTGCTAAACAACTAAGACTAAGATATTGGTATTTATACAGAGAAATACAAATAAAATCAGAATTGTTAAAATTAAAACAAGCAATAAGTATATATTTAGAAGTATTAGAGACAAGAGACTTAGCTGATAGACTTTGTAACCATGGAGGCTTATACTCAGTAAATTGATAAATATTAGTCAACCCAGAATTATTAAGCGCTCTAAGGTGGGAATTACATAGCATCGATAGTGATATCCAATCCGCAAATAATAGAATACAATATCAAAGGAAAAGTATTAATAAAATAGATATTCCGTTAGGATAAAATAGCAAGAATAGATTCATTAAGGCAATTAAATACCTAGACTTAAGAATTTACCCTGAAAAGAAATACAGAATATTAAAAGAAAATTCAGTAATAAAGTGCAATTTTAGTCAAGGAGAACACCTTTTACATTCAGAAGATAAGCAATACAATACTATAATAGATCTTCTAATAAACTTTAGTGAAAAAATACAAGAAAAGGAAAAGAATATAGTAAGATTACTAGAAACAAACTAAATAACTCAAAATAAACAACAGAAGATATTAGAAAGATTAGAACAAAACTTTGATTTCCTAAAATCACAACAATTAGAACTAGATAGAAAAATCCAATACTTAAATAATAAGTTTAATATAGAACAAATACCTACAAAGATTGAAATAGGAAAACTAATAAAGACCATAACAGAGAAGTCTAAAGAGTTTGAAATAAAAACAATAGAATTAATTGAAAAGATTACAAAACAAGTAGAAATAGTAACCACTGAAGTTATTGAGTTAAAAAAGACAATACAACAACTAGAAGATAAACTCCTTTCATGAACTATCTATGCCAAGAACCATCCTATACAAAAGCCTTAAAATTTGCAGGAAGTATCCAACCAGATCCGCAAGGATTGTCTGACCACCAACCTTCAAGTAAATCAGATCAAATAATTATTAAACAAAATAACACTATAATAGTATTACTGATAGAATTAAATAAAAAATTAGATAAAATAATTAAAGAAAAAGAAGTTATAAAAGAACAACCTAAAAATACTGAAATAGAAGAATTAATAAATCAATTAAAAAATATTGAAATTACTCCACTTAAAGAAAGACCAACTATAGTTAGAAAATCTCAAAAATGGACTTTCTTTCAGGTAGAAGAACAACAACCGAAGAAAGACCACGAGTAAGTTTTTCCGATAATAGAATAGGAAATAACTTTATATCAAGAATATTAACAAGAAATAAGCAAGAAGATAAACAAATCCAGGAGTTAAATGAAGTAATAGATATAGAAAAAGACCTAAGAATATTCCAACAAAATCAGTTGAATCTACTAAACCCAAAGATATTATATGATATAGGATATTTTGCAAGAAATAATCAGCTATATAGACATTATAGAGAAGAACAAATTTCAGCCATAGGAAAAGAAATAGCTACTATGAATTTAATAAACCCAGAATCCTTACGAGGAATTATACATAACAGACTAACATTAATGCACATAAGCTTAATAGTAGTAGGATTAAAAGGATTAACCAGAAAGAATCTAGGAACTAAAGTATTAATAGTAATATACGATGATAGATGGTCTGACTTAAAGAAATCAATCATAGGATTAACAGAAGTAGACATGACCAATAATGGAGGAATATTTTATATTAGCCCGGATTTTATGATTAATTTAGGAGAATTCGGAAAGCACATAAAAATAGGAATCCAGACTAAAGGCTACAAAGAAATGAGTAGCGGAAATAATTTACTGATATGTATAGGTTTCATTGGAAAAGTTGCATCTAGAAGTAATACAAGGTTTCGATTAAAAGTAGAAGATGTAGTAGAGGTAATGGGTAACAAAGGAATAAAATTAATAAAACCAATAAAAATAAATTCAGAAGAATATGCAGGATTAGAATGGAACCTAGAACAATTTAATAAAAAGAAAGTACTCATACCAGAATCTCATCTAACGTATACTACTACAAAAGGAGAAACATCTATTAGATTCACAAACTATAATTATTCTNCATTTAGAAACAAAACGAGATTTGAATAGCTTATATTTCGAATATAAGAGACTAAATCGGACTAAAGAAGACAATATAAGGTTAGATTACCTAATAGAAATAATATCTAGATTAGAATATAAATATATTACACAGTTAAAATTCAGACATAATATATGAAAACACATCCTTTTGCTAAACAACTAAGACTAAGATATTGGTATTTATACAGAGAAATACAAATAAAATCAGAATTGTTAAAATTAAAACAAGCAATAAGTATATATTTAGAAGTATTAGAGACAAGAGACTTAGCTGATAGACTTTGTAACCATGGAGGCTTATACTCAGTAAATTGATAAATATTAGTCAACCCAGAATTATTAAGCGCTCTAAGGTGGGAATTACATAGCATCGATAGTGATATCCAATCCGCAAATAATAGAATACAATATCAAAGGAAAAGTATTAATAAAATAGATATTCCGTTAGGATAAAATAGCAAGAATAGATTCATTAAGGCAATTAAATACCTAGACTTAAGAATTTACCCTGAAAAGAAATACAGAATATTAAAAGAAAATTCAGTAATAAAGTGCAATTTTAGTCAAGGAGAACACCTTTTACATTCAGAAGATAAGCAATACAATACTATAATAGATCTTCTAATAAACTTTAGTGAAAAAATACAAGAAAAGGAAAAGAATATAGTAAGATTACTAGAAACAAACTAAATAACTCAAAATAAACAACAGAAGATATTAGAAAGATTAGAACAAAACTTTGATTTCCTAAAATCACAACAATTAGAACTAGATAGAAAAATCAAATACTTAAGCAATAGGTTTAATATAGAACAAATACCTACAAAGATTGAAATAGGAAAACTAATAAAGACCATAACAGAGAAGTCTAAAGAGTTTGAAATAAAAACAATAGAATTAATTGAAAAGATTACAAAACAAGTAGAAATAGTAACCACTGAAGTTATTGAGTTAAAAAAGACGATACAATAACTAGAAGATAAACTCCTTTCATGAACGATCTATGCCAAGAATCATCTTATACAAAAGCCCTAAAATTTGAAGGAAGTATCCAACCAGATCCGCAAGGATTGTCTGACCACCAACCTTCAAGTAAATCAGATCAAATAATTATTAAACAAAATAACACTATAATAGTATTACTGATAGAATTAAATAAAAAATTAGATAAAATAATTAAAGAAAAAGAAGTTATAAAAGAACAACCTAAAAATACTGAAATAGAAAAATTAATAAATCAATTAAAAAATATTGAAATTACTCCACTTAAAGAAAGACCAACTATAGTTAGAAAATCTCAAAAATGGACTTTCTTTCAGGTAGAAGAACAACAACCGAAGAAAGACCACGAGTAAGTTTTTCCGATAATAGAATAGGAAATAACTTTATATCAAGAATATTAACAAGAAATAAGCAAGAAGATAAACAAATCCAGGAGTTAAATGAAGTAATAGATATAGAAAAAGACCTAAGAATATTCCAACAAAATCAGTTGAATCTACTAAACCCAAAGATATTATATGATATAGGATATTTTGCAAGAAATAATCAGCTATATAGACATTATAGAGAAGAACAAATTTCAGCCATAGGAAAAGAAATAGCTACTATGAATTTAATAAACCCAGAATCCTTACGAGGAATTATACATAACAGACTAACATTAATGCACATAAGCTTAATAGTAGTAGGATTAAAAGGATTAACCAGAAAGAATCTAGGAACTAAAGTATTAATAGTAATATACGATGATAGATGGTCTGACTTAAAGAAATCAATCATAGGATTAACAGAAGTAGACATGACCAATAATGGAGGAATATTTTATATTAGCCCGGATTTTATGATTAATTTAGGAGAATTCGGAAAGCACATAAAAATAGGAATCCAGACTAAAGGCTACAAAGAAATGAGTAGCGGAAATAATTTACTGATATGTATAGGTTTCATTGGAAAAGTTGCATCTAGAAGTAATACAAGGTTTCGATTAAAAGTAGAAGATGTAGTAGAGGTAATGGGTAACAAAGGAATAAAATTAATAAAACCAATAAAAATAAATTCAGAAGAATATGCAGGATTAGAATGGAACCTAGAACAATTTAATAAAAAGAAAGTACTCATACCAGAATCTCATCTAACGTATACTACTACAAAAGGAGAAACATCTATTAGATTCACAAACTATAATTATTCTAATCAAACGAACTTAGAAGAAGAGTTAGAATTAGAAGAAGAAAAAGAGTTTATGAATATAGAAATAATACAAGAAGGATATGAAGTAGATGAAGCTTTGCAAGAAGTCAAAAGAAGATATAATAATAATACAGATATAACTTTTAAATGTAAAGGATGTAAGACAGGAAATATGGGTATATTTGAAGTAGACAGACATTTTAAAACATGCGAATTTAGAACTGATAATATAGGGTACAAAAAAGAATATAATAACCAAGACAAAATAGAAAACCTTGAAAATACTAGAAAATCTGTATGAAAGTGAAGATGAAATAGAAAGAGATTCTATAATAAGTCAAAAAGAGCTTATGAAATCTACTAGTTCAAGTGCTAGTCTGTTCCAACGAACTGCTCAACACCATACAATAGACACAAGTATAAAAAATGTACCAAGAAGCCGAGTCTATAGGGTAAACTCAGACACAGTAACTGAAAACGTAAGACCAATGGGTAGAAGGATGCCTATAGAAGAACCTATTAGGTTACAAGAAGGAGGAAGTAAAGGAAAAATATTAAACATAGCAGCATATGACCCTCAAATGTGGAATGCAGTAATAGATTTATGAAAAGGAATAGTAATAGCAGACTATATAAAAACATACCAAGATGCAGACGCAGAAACAATGTATAAATATATGGAAACTTTTTTAGGAGAATCTGCAAAGGCCTTATGGGAAACATATAAATCTAATTTCCCACAAGAATTCCAAGCTTTAGTAAACTTGGGAGCAAATCCGTATAATTTTACAAATAAAATACACAGTTTAATTACAGGAGAAGACCCAAATAGTGGCTTAGTAGTCTTACAAAGAAATGCTTTGATATACCTAGAACAATTAAGTATTACAAGTTGGTTCCACATAAAGAACTTTCTTAAAGATTATTATTATTACTGTACAATTAGTGGGAATTCTTTTGATGAAGAATTAGGAAAAAAGTTATTTAATAAACTATCAGGAGCCTTAGGCAAAGAAATAGAAGAAAAATGGTATAAAAGAGAAGGAGTAATACAGAATCCAAACGGTAAATGGTCTATAGGACACAAAGTACAACATATAATGGAAGTCTTAACAGAAAAATTCACAAATATACAAATACAGAAACAACTAAAACATAATGAAATGAGTTTCTGTAAGAATGTCATGTATACAACCCAAAGTTATGATAAAGGACAAAATAAACCTAAGAAAAGATACAAGAAATATAAACCCTACTATAATCAGTAGCATAATAAAAAATACTATTTAAGAAAATCTTCAGCCAGGAAACCTTATCTAAATAAAGATAGACATGTTCGAAAATATAGAAATGATAGAAATTATAAAAATAAGCTAGAATGCTTCACATGTGGAAGTATAGAACATTTAGCAAATGTATGTCTTAAAAGAAATAATAGTAGAACTAGAAATTCTCAATTAATAGAAGATTTTCAAGAAACTTTAAATAATGTAGATGAATACATGTCAGACAATGAAAGCATATATTCTATAGTAAGTGTAGAAA
>NC_064283.1:59670509-59744688 GCF_019186545.1 Solanum stenotomum
TATATCTCCAAGCACTTCTGAAAATGATAGTTCACAGATATGTTGTAAAAACTGCAAAAATAAAAGCCAGTGTTGTAAAGATTTAGGCCAAACAGAACAATACGAGGAAGAAGAAGAATATGATATAAGAGAAAAAGATTATACTCTAATAGAAGTAGAAAATGAATTCTATAATTTCTAAACAGGAATCAACAGGATAGGTACAATTAGAAGTCCTAAGGACTTAGAAAACATAGTAAGAATATTAGACGAAATGGAAATAATAGGAGAAAAACCTTTAAAATACTAGGAAAATAATAAAGTAGTATGTAAATTAAATATCATAAACCCTGAATACATAATAAAAACAGCTGCCATTGAAGCAACTAATCAAGACATGGAAGACTTTAGTGTACAAATAAAAGAATTACTAAATTTAGGAGTAATAAGAAGATCTACATCAAAACATAGATCAGCAGCATTTATGGTTAAAAATCATAGTGAGATAGTGCGAGGTAAAATAAGAATGGTAATTAATTACAAAAGACTTAATGATAATACAAGAACTGTTGCATATAAATTACCTGATAAAAATGAATTAATCAATCGAATCCAAGGAAAAAGAATATTTAGTAAATTCGATTGTAAGTCAGGATATTGGCAGGTAAAAATGCATGAAGAAAGTATAGAATGGACAACATTCACATGCCAGGAAAGACATTTTGAATAGTTAGCCATGCCATTTGGACTAAAAACTGCCCCTCCAATATTTCAAAGAAAAATGGACACTATATTTGGTGACTATAAAAGGTTTGTCTTAGTATATGTAGATGATATCTTAATATTTAGTAAAGATATTAAACAACATTTAGGACATCTACAGACAGTGTTTAGATTATTTGTGAAAAATGGAATAATAGTAAGTAAAAAGAAAATGGAATTATGTAAGAACCATATAAATTTTCTAGGAGTAACATTAGGAGAAGATAAAATTAAATTACAACCACATATAACAACAAAAGTATTAGATATGCCGGATAAATTAGACAATACAAAAGATTTACAAAAATTTTTAGGACTAGTAAATTATGCTAGGAATTTTATTAAAGATTTAGGAAAACTAGCAGGACCACTATACTCTAAAACAGGTAGCAAAGGGCAAAAACATTTCAATATAGAAGACATTAAATTAGTCCAACAAATTAAAGAAAAAGTTAAAAATATTCCAGAATTAAGTATACCACTAGAAACTGATTATTTAATAATTGAAACCGATGGTAGTTTCCAAAGATGGGGAGCTGTGTTAAAAGCTAGACCCAATAAATACAGCGACAAGATAGAAAAAAAATTTGTGCTTATCAAAGTGGAAAATATAAAGAGAAAAGAAATATGAGCAATATAGATGCCGAAGTTTTAGCAATAATATATGGTCTTAATAGTTTTAAGTTATATATTTTAAATAAAAATGAGATATTAGTACGAACTGACTGTGAAGTCATAGTTAAATTTCATCAAAAAATAAATCAAAAAGCTAGTAGCAAGAGAAGATGGCTAAATTTTATGGATACTATATCCATTTATCCAAATGTTATTTTTGAATATATAAAAGGAAAGGATAACAGTTTAGCAGATCAATTAAGTAGACTAAATATTAAAATAACTTAACCGTATATTTGTTTCAGCATGAGACCGACTAGTTCAACAGACAAAGGCAAAGGAGTAGCCTCAGCATCAAACTCATATGCTCATATTGTATTAAGTAATATGAAGTTTAGACCTCAGACACCATCAATAGAGGTGATGGATCGTATGTACTTCGGTAAGCATAATTTAATATGTTATTCGAATTCGAATTTATCTTTTAGACAATTGCCAGAATGTGTGTTAGACAAACCTCAGAAATGCTTAGCAAACAATTTATGGATGGCATATAATAAGAAAGACAATAAATATTTTATAGTTTCATTAAATGCTTTATGTCAATATTTTACAGACAAAAGTAGAGAGAATAAATTTAAATATTATGTGGTAATACATAGTAAGACTAACGGTATTTTTCAAACATGGATAGAAGTAGTAGAGTCTATAAACGGAGTTAAAACTCCTCTTTTTAAAGGTTTTAATGATTTTACTGAAGCACTAGATTATGCAAGAGGGATACTTGGTCCAAATTACTATATCTCTCTAGCCCTCAAACAAAATCCCCAAAAGACCCCTCAATACAATATCCAAAAAGACACAGACAAAATAATCTTTTGTGACCATTGTTCTTCAATGACCGAGGCCTTCAGAAGATTAAATGCAAAGGTGGAAGCATTACTCCAAGAGAACACTAAACTAATGGAGCAGATAAAATCACTCAAAGGTAAAGACTCCATTCAGAGGATTGATACCAGTACACAGACCTCAGAAAGGAGTTTTCCATCTCTCGAAAAAATGGATGAGCAGGGTGTGCATTCCTCAACGAATGCAAAAAGATCCACTGTATCGGATAATAAAGATATAGCTAGTCCGGTTCAAATGGTAGCCGGTAAAGACACATCAAACCCGTTTATGGCTGTCACTTTGCCAAAAAGTGAAGGTGAAGGTTCTTCATCCAGGCGAAGGTTACCCATATCATTTATTCAGGTAGAGACAACAACAAAGAAGACTATGCTCCATAAAAAGAAAAAGAATGATAAAATAGAGAGCATAATAAAAAAGACTTTAGAACAGTTTTTCCAACAGGGACAAGATAAACATGTAATTACTCCACCAAATCCAGATCCAAATGGAGACAGACTAGTACCAGATACAGAACGAAACAGACCTAATTCTAGTCTAAGAAATACTAATAATAATATAACCAGATCCAACAGTTCAGGAGAAGAAGACGATCGAGAACATTCATATTATCAAGATGCGCAAAATCCCAATGCAAATGGTGATTCAGGAATGAGTTTTGATTTCGAAGCTCTTCACAACCTTGATACCTGAAGAACTAACGAAAGAAGAAGGAGAACAAGACAAAACAAGACAATAATTTAAAGTAGGAATAAAAGTGTGCCATGTGGGTATGCCCACATTTGTCGTGTGAGTGCTTACTTTATCACTATTCTCCAAGGAGGAAAAAACTGATAAGTACGCGTCTTATTTTGTGCAAAAGTTTTGTGAAGTGAAAATAATGCATGTGCGATGGGGCCCAAATGTGTACCCGGCATGAATTATTTGAGCTAATCTTGTAAAAGTGTTGGCCAATTTTAGGCCGTTACTTTTTATTCCATTATCTTAGTGAGTCGGCCACGTTTGGCCATTAGGATTCTTCCACGCTTTATGCTAAGTCCCCCTCAACCTCTATATAAAGACACTCCTCCACACTTAAGAAAGAATAAGAAAGAAAAAACTAGCGAGAAACACATAACATATTCCCCTTCCCAATGTTTAAAAAAACGATCTCAACTACTCAATCCAAAAAGTCCTAAAATCCCTCTTGTAATATCCAGTTTGTAAAAGAGTTGATTTTAAGTGTGTAAGAGTCAGTCGAGGTTCCCGAAAGGGAAACCTCTCTCCGTCTAAGTCATGTAAGTCTTTATGTTTCCTGTATTTTCCCTAAAAATAATAATAATAAATATATATATATATATATATATATATATATATATGTAAATTATGTCTGTTTGAAATAATATTTGCTTAATGATAAGTATGTAAATATGTTTGTAGTATAAAACTACCCTCAGTATATGGTTAGACTTTTAACTTCTTAATAACAACGATGGATTAACCTGTAAAGTCCTAGGATATTTCTAAGGCCTTCAAAAAGTCCAAAAATTAGGACGTCTTGTTGGCCGTCTCCGGGGTGGGGTTAATGAAGAAGTTTTTAAGAATACAAGTTAAAAGGAAGAGATGAACGGGGTAGTAACTTAAAAAAAAAAAAAAAGAGGGAAAAACAGGATATATATGAGATAAACATAACCAGACACGAGTAAGAGGGAGTACTGAGTAGGATTTACAAAAATCTGAATTTCTGCTATTTTGCTATTCTACTATTCTGTTGATTTCTGCTATTCTGCTGTATTAGTTCTACTAATTCCTGTTAACTAACTATTCTACTAATTTCTGCTTTATTTTCTGTATTTCCTGTATTTTCTGTAATTGTTTGGTATCAGAAATTAGAAATCTAATTTCTACTTTATTTTCTGTATTTTTTGTATTTTTTGTAATTGATATATATATATATATATATATATTCTGAACCCCTCAATAATAAAGAGAAACTGATGACGTAGGCAAGTTCCCTTGAAATTAGTCTGTATGTCAATAGTTCAAATGTGAAAGCATTTTATCTTTTTCCTTTTTAGTTTTTTCTTTATTTTCAGTTTTGTTTTTCAAGTATTTTTTAGTTTTTTTTTTTTACTTTAAGAAACGTGCTAAAAGTGTGGTTTTAAATCCAAAATAATTCAAGGTTCCCAATTCGAAAGACTTATTTACACATTTATACTTTTATTTTTCGAACCCCCTACACGAAAATCATGGGTCCGTCACTGATTATAATGTTTATTTTATTTTTCACTTAAATTTAAATATATCATATTCTTAAGAATGTGGTTCACGTTTGTGCTGTACTAGCTCAGTGTCATATTAATTGACCTTTGTTAATTTGACATTTTTTAAAGATAACTTTAATTAGAGATGTAGTTTATTAAATTAAATTCATTAATGAATTTTAGAATTCTAAATTTGACTATTACTATTATTACTTTATGCGTATTTTTTTATACAGGAGTAATATGAAAAAAATGTAATAAATCTCTCTTAATTTGTTAAAATAGATAAACCAAATGAAATATTTATTACTGATTAAACGTTAAGTAAAAATGAAATAGAGGGAGTAATTAAGGGATTTTTTTTTCTTCAAAAAAACACTCTTTAAAGTTATTTATGAGTGGCTAAATATATAAATTATTATAAATTAAGGGCTATATCTTAAATAGGGTCCAAAAGTGGCTAATATATGCATCACCTTCTTCATTAAGTTCCTGCTAAAACCCTAGGCGCCATATTTCTCTGCAACATCAAACTCTTCACAAATTTTTCTTTCTGAATCTCTAATTAACCCAAACGAATAATCTTCTAGCGAAAAGTTTGATTTTTGGTAATTACTTTGTGAATTTGTTTAATCATCCTGTCTCTATGTTGATTTGATTTCTTCTCATAACGAGTGTTGACACTCAATTTTAGCCTAACATTTTCGAAATTCATAACTTTTAAGTTTTATTTATTTAATAATTGAAAATATTTTTTTTTTATAATTTTAAATAAGTTTATTGATAACTATCCTTATTTGTCAAAATTAAAGATTTTTATCAGTTAATTTTAATTACATTATTTTTTATCACAACCGGTTAAATACGTTTAAATATTTATTCATTTTGATTAAATCATTAGTTCTATTAAATTGTATTTTTTACATGTCATTAGTTACGTTCATTACATTTTTTAATATTCATTTTATTTGTTAATATTCATTTTGATATTTTACACAATCTAAAAATTTATTTGAATATGAATAAGATTCATACACAAATATTTTATTAGCTAGTAATTTGACCCATGATTTTTAGATAAAACTAACTTGTACTATAAGTGATTTTTAATTTTCTATTTAACCTATTTCTTATTATTGAGTTGGGGGCGGTGAATATTTTTTTTAAGATTAGGAGGAAGAATACCAAATGTGCAAAAAATCCCAATTTTTCTGCCGCCACCACCCATGTCAAAATAGCAACCCAAACTACCTGTTTCTCTCCTCTCCCACCACCTTTTTTCCAGCCGCCAAACCACCAGCAAACCAGACCTCAAACCCCACCAGTCCTCTACCAAACCCAGCCCCTTTCCTTCACTTTTCCAGCAACCAAACAGCCCCCAAACCAGCCTGAAATAGCCACCGGAAAACACCCTCTTCCGCAGCTCTCAACAACCACCGAAAACTCAACCAAACCCATTACTCCGTTCAGTGTTGCTATGGTTCTGTTTTGCTGATTTGATATTGATTTTGTTCAAAATTCATTCCAGTGAGTTCTTTTTTAGGCTCTAGTTATGGTTGATTTTTTGTTTTTTATTTATTTCTCTCATGGGCTGTTGTTTATCTTATTAATATTGATGTCATTCTATTAATTGATTAATGTGTGAGATCTCCTGTTGGAATATGATGTTATTATTTTTATTATTATGCTATTTTTCTGTTAAAAGTTTTTACTGTGATGCTTTTTTGTTCATTAGTTTTTGAGTTAATTTGAAAGATTTTACTCTTTCCATTGTTACACTTGATTTTAGTTTTAAATTAAAATTTCATGCATTTTGTATTTGTAAAGAAAATAAAAGGATAGTGTTATGTGTTACCATTTGATTATTGTTTGCTAGGTGCTTCAAGCCATTTTACTTTGTTATTTTATTTAGTTTCATACGATTTTGTGTTTGAAAAATACATTAAAGTGGGCCAATGAAAAAATCTCTCCGTCGATTTTCAAGGCCTCTCCAATGTTAAAAGACGGAAATTTAGTTTAAGTTCGTATATTTTTATGTGTTAAAATTGGCCGATGAAGGAATTACCGTCGATTTCCAAGGCCTTCTATGTTAATAAGACGAGTTTTTATTTTGAAGTTATTATTTAATTCATTTATTTTTATTTTTATTTATTTAGTCCTAACACTTTTACTAAGTGTCTTTACAGGTACCCTGAGTTGCTTTCAATTGAAGCTATTCGAATGAAGTTCGAATTATATTTTTTATTCACTCTTGTGTATATTATCGATGTTAGACAAACCTTATGTCGTTTTTGATATTATTGTTTTGTTTTATTACTTGTATATATCGCATGTTTGTTTTACTTGCATGTTGTTTTATCTCCTCAATTTGAAAAATGAATTCAGTCGGAACCCACAGTCGTGGATTTCGAAGGATGCCTAACACCTTTCCTTCGAAATAACTTGAACCCCTTACCTAGAATCTAATGGTTTCATAGATATTTTTATTAAAATTGGTTTCCTAGTTTTCCTAAAATTAGGTGGCGACTCCTTTAAAACTCTTTTTTTTTCTTTAAATTCTTTTAAAATTTAATTAATTGATTATGTTTTGAGTTACCGCGACATTTCGCCCTATTTGAATAAAGTAGGAATGTAAACAATGAGTTTTTTGCTTGTGGTTGTAGGTTAATAAAGAAGTTTAAGAATGATAGCAGCTATTTCATGGGTTCCCAAAGGGGTTGCAAAGTCTATACCAGCTGAGGCTGACCCACCTTCAAAGGAGGAAATTGAACAGATTTTGAAGAGTGGTCTTCTTGATAAACGGTACGTGTTAATTTTTTCATTATGTTTTTCCTCAATAGCTGAAAGTGGCGAGAACCCAAGTTGAGGAGCCCAGAAGGTAGGCAGAACTTATCATTACCTCGTCAAGGTAGAGAGTGTTTCCGAATAATGCATAATCGTTATTACTAATTAAATTAGTTCTGCTGAATCAACTAGGCTAAATACCAACCCGTTTCAGTGAGTTTGAGTGAGCATTATCAGAATGAATTAGCCTTCCAGGCGGTGTATTGCATGTTGTTTGATTCGGCAACACTGATGCTTTTCTCATATCATACAATTCACATAGAAAAGCTTTTTGCTGTGTGTAACACTGTTTGGATAGTTGTTACATATTGTTTTATAATGTGTTGTGTTGTATTGCTTAAATGAATACAATGTTTGGATAGATTGTATTGTTCTTTTCTACATAATGTCACACATCGGATAAACCTACAAGAAAAATAGGATACAAGATAGAGTGAACAACTACAACATATTCAGTGTAATTCCGCAAAGTGGGGGTCTGGAAAGGGTAGCTTGTATGCAAACTTGACCTTTAGCTCAGAGGTAGAATGGTTGTTTCCGATAGACCTTCGACTCAAGATACAAATAGTCTAGAAAAAGAAGTAATAGAAATAACGGAAACAACTAATAAAACAACATATAGTATGGTAAATGATAAAATAAGATTATTAAATAATAAGTAGTCATAAAATGATAAGAAAAAATTAGGCTAACTACTTAATCACACCAAATCGGTCATTACATGAAATGGTACTTTTCGGCGTTACCTAACGATAGATTTAATGATACTATTTAATAAAATTTAAGTAACAATCTGAACAAACATTGTATTTAAACTAACATTACAATACAGACAACCATCCAAACGAGGTGTAAAAGTAATTAACATTGACTGATTAAAAACCTATATTTCTTGGAATTAAACTTGATACTTACGTTCTGTGTAATCTTTACTTTGCCCTACTCTTGAAAGTCTGTTTCTTTATTCCCCTTCCAGTGAAGATAGTGATGATGAGGAAGCTGAAGAAGATATGAATGTTGATGAATCCAAGGAAAATGAGGATGATGAAGTTGCTATTGCATTAGCTGCTGCTGATGCACTTGGAAAGGCTACGCAAGTTTCTTCTGCAGGAACCGATGACATAATAGATGGTTTGAAGGAATTGGACATGGACAACTATGATGAAGAGGAGGAGGGTAAATTTAGTGCATTGACTCATATGTTGATTTGGGTTGAACATAGTTTTTCTTTGTATCTTATGTACTGGCGGTATTTTTCATATTCAACTCTTTTTGATAAGATAAATATTTTTCATATTAATTTTTCCCAAGCCTAGCTTTATCCATTTTTATTTGGAAAACTGTTCCTAACTTTTCTCTCTTTTTGCATGTGTTTGACATCGTCAGGAATTGAGCTTTTTGGTTCAGGACTCAAAGACTTGTACTACGCAAGTAATGACATGGACCCATATCTCAAGGATAAGGTTGTACTATGATCAATTTGTAATTTCATCATGTTTTATCCGTTCAAGTATTACTAACTCAGAAAATTATTTTTTCAGGACAATGACTCTGAAGAAGATGATGACATGATAATAAGACCTGATGATTCTGTTATAGTTTGTGCAAGCAATGAGGATGATGTCAGTCATCTCGAGGCAAGTAGAACTTTCTTCACGACTCAACGGCTTGATAATACTTCCATCTGTATGGTCCAGTTAGTTTCATTTTGACCGCCCTTTGATTTGTGACTCTGATCCGTGCCAACAGATAATGATTTTGGAAGATCTATCAGATGGTGAAACAAACATGTATGTTCACCATGCTCTTATTATACCTGCATTTCCTCTCTGCACAGCATGGCTTGATTGCCCTATTAAAGGCGGGGAGAGAGGTATGGTTCTGCTTGAAGTTGAGCTTTATGCTGCTGAAGTATTTTCTCCTACTGGTTTCTAACATATGCTACCTTTGAAAGCAACTTTTCATTTACTCATGTTAATAAATGAATTATACGTTGATAGGTAACTTCATAGCTGTGGGTTCAATGGAACCAGCAATTGAAATTTGGGACATTGACATAGTAAGTGACTCTACACTGATGTTTATGAACTCCTAAGTCACTACTGATCGTATCTCACTGTCTTCTTTCTCTATAGATAGATGAGGTGCAACCATCTGTTATTTTAGGTGGCATTGCTGATATAAAAAGAAAGGGGAAAAAGGTAATTTAAGCAATTTGACCTTTCTATTCTTTGATCCAATTTTCGATTGGAATGCTCTTGTATGCTAGGTCAAATTGTGCAGCTGAAATTTGTTCTAGACGTTAAAGCCTAAAGGTAGGAAATACGTCAATGATTTTCATTGGTCATTCTCCATGTCACTGTGAAATAGTTTCCGGAGACTTCTATTTGGAATAAAGTAGTAGGCTACATCAAACTTATAATATCAAATAAAAAAATGAAAAAATAGTAGACTATGACACTTGGCAATCGAAAATGGTCAGTGTGCTCTGGTTTATGTCTCTCCTAGTGCCGATTGTCCCTCTTACTTCATACATGTGCCACATGTCAGATCTTCAATAATAGGTTTGTACTTTGTTGCTTACTATTCTGGAGTAGGAACTATTTGCATTAGTTATCCGACAGACTCTAATTTATGGCCATTTGAGCAACCTGAGGTGGTACCCTACAAGGAGCTTTAGGTTTGTACCAACAAGTCAAGTAGCTACCTTAACAGGTTTGGACTTCGGGTCAACCGACATTTTCTTGTTTAACTTACTCTCATGCCTCTACTCTATTTACTGCAACATGCCATACATGATAGGCATATTGTGACTATCAGTGTTCCTAATCTCAGTACCTTCTTTTGGTTAATAAGAGCACCACAAGCACCAGCTTTTATGTGTACCTCCCCCATTTGTCCTTGTGGGCATTGGGCAATGCTCTTTTTGAGTGACAGATAGACACGTGGTAGAGGTAGGAAGAGAGACAGAGAGACTTATAGTAGTTGCTGCATTTGGAATTGAATTGTCATATTATTTGGTTTGAAGAGAAACTTACTCTAAACCACTATTTTGTTAGTCCGTCATGGCAGCAGACATGGTCAATTTTGTGGGAATTAATGCACCCCCCAAAAAAAATAAAAATAAAAATTAGGACCTTACTCTTTAAGAAAATGAAAGAAGGCGAACGATTTGCCAGTTTTTGTCATTTGCATGGTGGGCTTTACTGAGTATATGATAATTGTCTGAGAAAAACTTACTTATATGCTCTATTTACCTACTTTGCAAATTTTCTTGCAGAAATCTATCAAATACAAAAAGGATAGCCACAAGGATGCAGTACTTGGCCTTTCTTGGAACAAGGAATATAGGTAGGGTAATTTGATTGATGAGTGTTTGATGTTTGCCAGTGCCTCTCTTTGAGGCTTAGTCAAACTTCAGATCTTCTTATTCAACATTCTATGCAGGAATATACTTGCTAGTGCTAGTGCTGATCATTCTGTCAAGGTTTGGGATGTGACTACTGAAGCCTGTAATCTCACTATGAATGACCATACTGACAAGGTAGAATTTAGAAATTCAGCAGTTCTATAAACATCTCAATGTGTTGTATCAGAACCCCAGTAACCTAGATAAAGTTGAAATATCTCATCTTTGCTAGAGTTTGGAATATGACTGATGATAGTTGAATTACCTATAGAACATTAGACTAACTTGCTTACAAATTATTGAAAGAAGTATGTTCATCGTCTTGCTATGTTTGACAGGTTCAAGCAGTTGCATGGAATCCATTTGCTCCACAGATTCTTCTGAGCGGGTCATTCGATCATACAGTTTGCTTGGTGATAAAACACTTCTCCTTTTTCCTTTTTTGCCCCCCTTTATTCTTGAAAGTTAGGACTGTGGATTAGTTTCTTACTTTAAGATGCTAATTAATCTTTCAACATGTCTTGCAGAAGGATGGGAGGAAACCCTCTCACAGTGGATTTAAGTTTTCAGTTGGTGCTGATGTTGAAAGCTTGGCTTGGGATCCACATTCGGAGCATTCATTTGTGGTCAGTGCTCGCATCATGTTTGTTACTAATTCAATCTATGTTAAGGCTTTATTTGCTTTGGTATGCTACATGATATATAATTTTTTGATTCTGATATGGTAATCATTAGTGGAAAGATTGTTAACGATTTCTTAGCATTAGTATGAGAACGAAGGATGGGATTGTGTTCGTTGGTTAGGTAACTATACACTATGGGAGTATGGGTTGGGGGTGGAATGTTATTGAAATTAAGTTTGACAATTGTTTACTTTTCCCTCGTGCATATTAGTTTTACATTTTTTGCTTGTTGAACTTTTTGAATTGTATTATTTATTTAATACAGAAAATTGTAAGTATTTATCCGCCTCCGAGTCTCTATGGACTTAAATGAAAATAGAACACTGGATAAATTCAAAACGCCGCATAATCATGTTTCCCCTTGGCTCAATCACTAAATTTCTGTACTTTATAATTACACCTAAGCGTTTTTTGGGAAGGATGAATAAATCCATTTTAAAGTCGGGTCAGAAATCTCAGTCTTGATGTATATTGGATATTAAGAAATTGCTAACCAAATCAGAGTTTCTTAAATCTTTCAGGTCAGCTTGGAGAACGGTACCGTTACTAGTTTTGATATCCGTGCTGCTAGTTCTGCTTCGACTTCGGAGACAAAGCCAAATTTTACCATCCATGCTCATGATAAAGCAGTGTCCTCGTTGTGCTTCAATCCTCTAGTCCCAAATGTAAGGAACTTCTTTTTTTTTGGCTTTACCCTTATTAATGTTTCCTTTTCAACATTTGCCTTCCTCACTTTGCTCGTGTATTGTTGGGCAGCTTCTTGCAACTGGCTCCACGGACAAGATGGTACGCTCTATCTGTCTCTGCTGCTTATTACCTAGTTTTGATATATTCCGTGGGATGAGAGCTATTTTGGTTATTAATTTGATAAATGTGCTGCAGGTTAAATTATGGGATTTGACCAACAATCAACCTTCTTGTATCGCATCTAGGAATCCGAAAGCTGTATGTGATTTTCAAATGTTTTGTGGTTCTTAAAAATACATGTTTGATGCTCTTATATTTCCTCAAAACCTGTTATGAAAATAAGGTTTTAGATGGTTGCTTAGACATTTTGATTGACGGAATACTAACTATCATGATGACTCTTTTGTTTTATATTATTATCAGGGAGCCGTCTTCACTGTATCCTTCTCAGATGATTGCCCCTTTTTTCTTGCTATTGGTGGCTCTAAAGGAAAGTTGCAGGTCTGTTCTGTTCCTTTTGAAACTTTTGGTAGTCCTGGTAAATCCCCCAGACGTCGTATTTTTTGGAACGAGGTCCTTGGTAACACAACATAAAGAGCTATTGGTTCTAATTCATCTCTGATGATTATTCAACTATTTTAAGTTCTTTTCTTTCGTATTCTTGATAAACCAGCATTCATATATGCAGCTCTAGTTTCTGTGTTTTTGGGCTGAGAATTTTGTCTTTGCTCATCACTTGTAGCTATGGGATATTTCGTCTGAAGATGCCGTGTTGAAGAAATATGGGAAATACGTTGCACAAAAAAAGCCATCGCCCAAATCATAATGCAAATGTAGTTATGGAGATAAAGGTGTTATGAGTTCTATAAGTGAAAATATTGCCTCCCATTATTTACATATGAGCATGAAATTTTTTGCTGTTGCTGAGGAAAGTGAAGAGTTTGGTGGAATCTAGATAGCTGTGTGTATTTTTTTTAGACAACCAACACAAGTTCATCGAACATGTATCGGAGCGGAGATTAGGCAGAGTTATCTTGTACTTGTGTTTGTGTTTGTTGAAGGTAGCAGATTCCCGATGATGTCTAGCTAGCTGTTCGAACACCATCATTATCTAGAAAAAGAAAATACATTTAAGATTTTGGTTGATATTTTTTATTTATCAAAGTCGAGGGTAAAATATGAAAGTAGGACAATCTTGTTTTATTTTTACATGGCTCCTTTTAGAGCCAAATATAAGGAAATGCATTACATATTGTTAATTTTCATAGCATAGTTGTTTGTGAATATCAGAAAGATTTCAAGTTATCACACAACTGACTGATAATACTATGCAATTTTGAAAATTGATACAAAATTTGATAATATTATCACATATTTATATAAAAAAGCAAGCATTTTTATTGAGATTTTGACTCGTAAGGAAGAAAATCGATTAATAGATGGAATCATATATACACAGTATTTAGAGAAAAAATAATTAGTTATTGGAAAAAAAGAAGAAGAAGCATACTTTTAATGTTGAATTAGGATTAACAAGAACAACAATAAAGCATTAGGTTGAACTCTTCTTCTTGTGTAAGTTGGGAAAGGATCCGGTGGATTAACTTTGGAAGCTAAGTCGAAGATCTCAATAGTCTTGTTAGTAGTTGATAAAGTGTGATGGTTCCCGGCCTTTCTAATCAGTGAAAAGTAGTGGGTATCCACTAACGACTATTCCTGGCTTGGCTCCGACTCCACCAAAAATCGATAGCCTTCAGCACCATCAATATTTGATACTATCTTGATAACTTCAATAGTTCATTGAAAGCCTTCGGTATTCAAAAAATTTCCCTTAAACACCCTACCATTTGCTAATATTATCATTGATCTTTTACATAAATATTTTTGACATTTTTTTTCACTCATCAATCAAACACACTTCTAATGATAATTTTTTAATTTTTTTTACATAACGAAAAAAGTAATAAAGATATAATTACAATAATAAAGCACTTAATCAAGTTTTATGATGCTAGAAAGACATTAACACCTTAATTTTCTTAATTAATGCTGTCTTAACTTGATGAGTTTCAACAATGATAGTTGTGAAGTCTTTTGGGAAGGTGTTTATATTATTTGGAAGACTTCCATGAATAGATTCTTTGAACCCATTGAGGTGATGCCATTTAATAAAGAACCTATCTTTTTCATTAGGAGATAGGTCCCAATTTTTTAATAATTATTTGTGAAAAGTAAAATCAAAGACTTTAAAAAAAAAGCAATCTATTTTTAAGCGATTAGATTCATTTGTTTGTAAAGGTATTGACTTGATCACATATATTTTTGGAACATCTTTAATAGTGGGGCAAATTGTCAATTATTATTTTAAAAAATTATCATCAATCTTTTTCAGATACAATTTTAATTCATTTATAGTTAAATATGAAGACTAATAAATGTGAAATTAATTTGGAGATTGCTAGAGCTTCAACTTTCATTAATTTCAATGTGAATGAATTAAAGAACTACAAATTGTCACCCTTTAAAAAGTCTGAACTCCAAATCTGAAAAAGTCTTGGCTCTTTCAATGCTTAAATTGGTAACCTATGAGATTAATATTTCTATTTTGACCATAGCCTATGGATAATTTTAAAACTTGTTATTTATTATTACATTAATATAGTAAAAATATTTTACAATATCAAAGTAAACTATTAATGCAAGAAGGAATGTGGTTCATATTTCTAGAAACTAAGTCTAAATTTATGAAGTATTTAAGATTTAACGCTTCAAAATCAAACGGCAGACCTCAGATGTGAAAATTCAAACCTCGAATTGGAAGTCTCAAACCTCAAACTTTGGAATCTGAAGCTTGAACAATCATAACCTAAATTTAGACCCAAAGGTCTTGGAGTTTGATTTTGATAGTTCAATCTTCAGACATTGAAGTTAGACTTTGATAGTTTTAAATTTCAAGCTCGACAATCTAAAGGAGGTGGAGCGATTTGAAATTCGCTAATTTCGACAAATAAAATCTATAGATTATTTTTTCTTCCAAAAATTAGATATATTTTATAACGATGTTATCGTTGATAAGTTGGCCCCAAAGAAATATCTTAAGAAATAAAACTGATAAATAGATTCTTGTCTGAAAGAGGATCCAAAATTTAAAGTTTATGAATTTTTAAAAGCTTTGTTAAGTTAATAGTAATACAATAATAACTAAGTTCATAATAAAATATTTAATAAATTTTTTTTATACACACAAAATTTGAATTAAACATACTAAATTTAAATGAACCCTTAGTTGGACTTTTAGATCCACCCCTATTTATCTCTAGAAGATAAAGATAGACATAGCCCCCATTTTTTGGTAAGAAGGTTTCATACACAAAGAATTGCACTTGAAAATTTGGCATAAGATACGTATGCTTTTCCCTTTATATAAATTAATTTGACATCAAATCAATATTTTAGATTTAAAATTTAAAAACTAAAAATTGAAACCAAAAATACAATGAATTGCTTCTCATCTCAACCCAAGCCGATCAAAAATACGTTTTTAAATGCTGATTAAAGTTCACTTAAGTTTGAAAACCGAATGGTGAAAGATAAAGATGAAACGGAGGGTGTAGTCAATTTGTGGACGTAAATAAATTTGGATTTTTTTGGACCATTTCAATTGAAAACAAGTGGCTAACTCAATTATTTCGTATCATATTTTTTTTATAATAGAAGTATGACATTTTCAGTTTTCACATGTAGTTTCTGATTTTGTACAAATTGCAGATGAAGAAAGACTTTGGCAAGTCAATTGTGATTCATTTTCATTCTAAGGGTCATGTCAAATAAATCTTGGGCTTTCTCAAGGGGACAAAAATAAACATTGGGCCAACTTTATAGGACTTTTGTTTTATGAGAAACTATCTAATTATATAAATATTTCTACATATTTCTATCATATTTATTAATTTTTCTTATGGCTTGAAAAAATTACATTTTATATCATTAATTAGTAATTTCATATTAGAGTTCAAATTAGATACGCCTAAATACATATTTTTTGCTATTAGATACACTGAAATAGGGAGAGAGGAGAGCGAAAAAAGAAGGGAGGCGAACAAGATTTGTCTATGTATCCCAGATACATGCAAATAACACTAAATGCACGCTAGATACATGTATATGTATGTATATGGTGTGATTCACATATATTTGGATGTATCTAAGGTACTGGATACATAGGAAAGTGGTGAGTGAGATGAAAATGAGGCTAGAGAGATTTGTCTATGTATCCCAGATACAAGCAATTCCACTCGGATACAATGTATTTAGAACCAATTATACCACATGTATCCCAAATACAAGCAAATCCACTTGAATACAATGTATTTAGAACAAATTACACCACATATATCCCGAGATACATGTATGTGGACGTATCTGAACGCATCAAAATTTGATAAGATTCGTAATATTACAAACTAACGTGTATCCAAGTGATCAACTCCTAAACTAGTGGAATTTCTGTAATTTACTCTTTTATTAATGCTATATATTTTTTTATAAAGTTTTTTTTCTTTTCCATTTCAGTTTAATCGTTCGATATTCACAATTCATATACAATGCTAGTCTCACAAAAAAGTAAGAGTGCTCGGTATTGGGAAAGACTCCATTCTTGAAATTCAAATGGGTAATCTTATGTTTAGAGTAGTAAAATTTCAACCATTTCATCATATCCCTCGATGATATAATGAGACATCCCGAGGGTGGGGGAGGGGGGGGGATAGGGTTGTATGAGGCCAATAAAGTTAGGAAAAAGTGGGATAGAATCATATGCTTGAACTTTTTAGATGTATGGTGAGAATAGAACCTTATATCTTTTATGTTGTAGTTTTTTTCTGCTTCCAGTTTGATATTGAGGTCCGATTAATTCGAGTCATATAAAAAAAATTCATATCAAGGGAAAAACGTTTTTTAGCTACAAAAGACGACTAACTTTGGTCATTTAATTTTCGTTATGATATGTGTTTTTATATACTCCGAATTATTATGTTTCTTTTATTTATAGATATAAAAAAGTAGAATTAAATAAGAATTTGCTTTTAGTTTATTTTTGACAAACCAAAACAAGATTAGGTTTGTTAGGTTACAAACCTAAATTTCTAGTCATCCTACGTAGATTAAGGTCCCACCTAATTCTATAAAAAAGGATCTTTAATGTTGTCCTTATACTAAACATAAAAGATGCTCCTGTAAATCATTTTCATTTTGTTATGTATCTTTTAGCTACGAAATTAATTGGTAATTTATCATTAATCTTTGGGAAAAAGGTCTGAAATATATCTGAACTTTGACCGAAATTGATGTTACGATACTGAACTTTGGAAATTACCTTTTATCCCCCTGCACTATTTAATAGTGTATTTTAAAGGTACATATGTGTCCACATGAACATCATAAATATTGCATAATTATAAATAGTAATGTGTCCATGTGGGCACATATATCCTTTAAAATACACTATTAAATAGTGTAGGGGGTAAAAGGTCCTCCATAAAGTTTGGTATCGTAACAGCAGTTTCGGCCAAAGTTGGAGTACAGTAAAACCTCTATAAATTAATATAGATGGGACCGTAAAATTTTATTATTTTATAGAGATATTATTTAATAGATAAATTAATATTTATTAATTTAAAAAATGGTTTGAGATTTAATGAAGGTTAATTTTGATTATATCAAAATTATTGTATCTTGCTAATTTATGTATCATATTTATTGATTTTACATTTTTTCAAAAATATTATACATTAAGTACAACGAATACATTAAAATCATTGTATCTTACTAATTTATGTATCATATTTATTGATTTCACAAAAATATTAAATAATTATCCAACATAAAATATTAAATATTGAAGCCATTTTTGGATATGGTTTAAAGAAATTTCCTATGTTGCTTATATAGTTTTTTTTTTCTCACCATCATACATCAAATGTTTTTAATAAAAATACAATGAATAATAATTGATTATTAAGAAACAATGAACATTATGTATTATTTTACAATGAATTGAATTCTTGAATTTCTTGACAATTAATAGAGATAATTGTCGAGCCCATAATAGAAATACTGAAGGATTACAAAATGTTGAATTGTTTTTCTTGCCACCCAACATGACATCCAAAATTCAACCTTGTGATGCTGGGATAATAAGAGCTTTCAAGATGTATTATCGTAACAAATTTTATCGTAGGATATTAGAAGGCAATGAAGTGGGACAAACTGATTCAACAAAGATTAATGTTTTGGATGCTATCAATTTTGCAATCCTTGCTTGGACAACAAATGCTAACTTATCGCATCTAGAACTCTTCACAATTTTATGGTTCAATTCGAAAAAACAACACCGAAGCTCTTGGATGCAATAACAAAAGTTAGAGATGGGCTTCAACTAGATTTAAATTTTAAGAAAAAACAAAACACAATAGAATCATATTTCACTAAATTGTCTAAGATATAATTGTACTTTTAAAGAATTATTAATTTATGATATTAATGGGACCATATATTTTTAAAGGGGTCTTCTGAAAATATATTATCTTATTATCTTATCGAAATTGGTGATTTTTTCCATTGACCCAAGTCGAGATCTAGAAATATTATTTTAGAGAGATTATTAATTTTTCGAGTATTAATTTATAGAGGTTAGACTGTATTTTTCATACTCTTTTCCCTTAATCTTTTAGCTACTTTTTTCTAGTACAAACTTAAATATAAACCATTTGAATATACTCTTATCTTTCCTTTTTTGTTGTTTCGGTTTTCTTTTTTAGAGTTAAATTATAAAAAGTTTGACTAACATATAACTATGTATTTTTTTATCATATTGATATACAAAAAATTGTAATTTATAGTACTTCTCGTATAATTTTGGAATATTAAATTTTTAGTTTAAAATATCAAATTAATGTAATCCAATTTAACTTTAAAAATTAGTCAAATTGACTTCTGAAAAATGCAACATGACAATTAAAAAGAAACGGAGAAAGTAAAGATTTTTTTTTTCATCAAGAAAGTAAAGATCGAAGTGAATGCACTTTTGTCAAGTGATTAAGTAAGAAAAATGAATCACATTAATGAAAATTCATATACTTAATTCCTTGTTCACATTTGTTATTTTTTAATTATACTTATACTTATAGGTATTGAAGTTATGGTAAGATAATTGAAATTTCTTTATTCTTAACTAAAGTATTCAAGTTTGAGCTTTTGAAAAATGAAAAAAAAATATTATATTTAAAACATCGTCTCCAAAAATAAATCTTATAATATTACACAAATTTAAATTTAATCAAATCCAACTATTATCACAGAGTGAAAAAACAAGAAATAACTCTTCTAAACGTTCACAATTAATTAAGTAATTATTTATTAACATTTTCCACGTACGGTTAGGTATCATTGTTGTCTATATCCTAAAAAATTGATGCTAAAATATTACTTTATCTCTTTTATTTTATTTTTCCATTTTCCTATTATTACTTTTTTGTAAAAGGAAAATAAGCAGCTTTTTTTTTTGTCCAACTTTAGTTTTATTAGCGCAAAAAAAGACTTTCTACCACTTTTGTAGTTCTCTATGATGTGACAATTTTGGAATTATTAAATTTTTAGTAAGTTTCTATGAATTTCTTTAGTGTTCTAATATAGATAAAGATACTCTAGAAATGATCTCATACAGTTGACATAAGTAATTTTATACTCATTTGATTTAGTTCATTAGCTTCCAATTTTCTTCACTTGTTTTGTTTTTGTCTATTCCTCTTTAGTTGATCTCCACAATCATTAATATTTTAGTATTTAAAATTTATGTTAAAGTTTGATTAAATTTAAATTTATATATTGCTGAATTTATTTTTAGAAATAATATTTTCAATTTAATCTTTTTCATTGTCAAGAATTCGAACGTAAAATATCGATCTCAACTTTAATTTTACAAGTAGATATATTTCAACATATTTCTTATACATTTGTTCAAATCTTTATTACTCCATATAGTAGGAGAAATATTTTTGTTACTGAGATATTACTTTACTTTACTACTATATATAAGAGTCTACAAGCAGGCATGTCTTCGTCAACATGCCTGCTTGTATGACAAGGGTAATTTTAGCATTTTCTATGTTTTATTCTTCAAACAATTTGTATTTTGCTTCTTGATATTTGTGGGAAGTTAGACAAAAAAACCCTGCCAATATTAACAGAATGACTCATATATCCCCAGAAGATTTGTATTCTCAGTTTGAACATTGAAGCTTGTGGGCCCAACTTCCTTTTCAATATCGGCTGAGAGATGTCATTCATACATTGTAATAACTTGTACTACTATATTTTCTGAATAGCACAACATTTTTGAAATATTTATCTCATTCAGCTATTATTAATATTTAATATTTTATTTTAATTTAATTGTTTTATTTTTTTTATAATTTATTAAGCTTATAAAAGAAATATTATTTAAAATATCATAAAATCACAATAATTAATAATTTAAATTGTCTTACTTTATTATTTTTTATTTAGAAGAGGCTAGGGAAGCAGCTGTTCGTCAACATGCTTGCTTCCCTAGCCAGGGGTAATATAGACATTTTCTTAATATTTTCTTAATATCATGCTTGAAATATGTTGTACTTGACTGTTTTATAACTGCACTTTTTTAATGTAGGACATAAAAGCCCTTCTAACATTTCCCTTTCTCAGCCGCAATATTGGCCCAATTTTCCAAGCAGGTGGACCATTCTTTTTCTTCCTTTTTCACTCTACTATTTGTTACTAATAGTTGTAATACATATGGGTTTACTTTATTTGTTACTACAAAAAAAAATTGCGTTTAGAGTGAAAAAATAATGAATATTGGAAAATTATGTCTTTTAAATTTTTTTTATATAAATAATACTATATATCATAATAATTAACAACTTAAATATTGAAAAGTTATTAAAAAAATTCAATTGACTCTCGAAATTCTATTGATATCACATAAGATGAGTTAGATGATAAATATATATTGTTTGAAAATGACGTAAAAAAGTATTATAAATCACAATAGTTAACAATGTTAAAAAAATTAAAATACATAAAACAAATTATCTGACTCTAAAAAAATCTATCAATGTCGCATAAATTGGGACATGAAATGTAACATATATATTATTTGAAAATTACGTTAAAAAGATACTATAAATTACAATAATTTACAACTTAATATATGTAAAAAAAAAGCATAAAAAGGTGGTTAATTTTAAAATTCTACATATGCCACATAAATTGGAACAAAGAAAGTACAATATATTATTTTTAAAATTATGAACAACTTAAAATATTTTTAAAATCATATAAAAATTTGGATAACTTCTCAAATTTTATGATATCATGTAAATTGAAACAAAAAAAATAATATAANTATTGTTTGAAAATGACGTAAAAAAGTATTATAAATCACAATAGTTAACAATGTTAAAAAAATTAAAATACATAAAACAAATTATCTGACTCTAAAAAAATCTATCAATGTCGCATAAATTGGGACATGAAATGTAACATATATATTATTTGAAAATTACGTTAAAAAGATACTATAAATTACAATAATTTACAACTAAATATATGTAAAAAAAAAACATAAAAAGGTGGTTAATTTTAAAATTCTACATATGCCACGTAAATTGGAACAAAGAAAGTACAATATATTATTTTTAAAATTATATAAAAAAGTACTAACAACTTGAAAATATTTTAAAATCATATAAAAATTTGGATAACTACTCAAGTTTTATGATATCATGTAAATTGAAACAAAAAAATTAATATAACAACTTAAATATTTAAAAGTTATATAAAAAAAATTCGATAGACTCTCAAAATTTTATTGGTACCACATAAAATGGGTTAATGATAGATATATATTGTTTGAAAACGACAAAAAAAGTATTATAAATCATAATAGTTAACAATTAAAAAAAAATGAAATACATATAAAAAAATCAACTGACTCTAAAAAAATCTATGAATGCCACATAAATTGAGACATGAAAAGTAACATATATATTATTTGAAAATTATGTTAAAGGGTACTATAAATTACAATAATTTATAACTTAATATATGTAAAAGACATATAAAAATGGTTAATTTTAAAATTGTATATATGCCATAGAAATTGGAAGAAAGAAAGTACAAAATATTATTTTTAAAATTATATAAAAACGTACTAACAACTTAAAATATTTTTAAAATCATATAAAAATTTGAATAACTTCTCAAATTTCATAATATTGCATAAATTGAAACGAAAAATTAATATATATTGGGCCCCGTGCTAGCACGATCCGGTATCTAATATAAATATAAGAATTGCAATATCTTTGTAAAGTTTTATAAATTCAACCTTTAAGACTCTCAATATTAAGATTCATTATATTTTTAAAATTATAAATTCATACTTACTGTTGATTACAATTTTAGTGAATTTAAATTTATACTTTACATTAGAATTAAAATTTTAGATAAACTCGATATCATAAAGTTGCATCGGCCCCTAACATTGGTCATCACATGAAAATGTTGTTACATGTGCTAGAAAATAAATTATTGATTAATGACTATGACAATTGTTGATTTATATGAAGGAAATTTCCTATTGCTATAATTTAATTATGCCACTTTCTTTGTCGTGAACATGACCCCTCACCCCCTTTCCTCCCTAATCGAAAGATGTGGTCGGATGCATGATATTTTTATATTTTTAGTAAGAAATTTTGTAGTTAAAAGCTCAATACGTAACTAATGCAAAAACCGTTAATAAAGTAACTTCCCCTTTTAATAGGCGATACACATTATTCGATTTCAATTATTATGACTTTATATCTTAGGAATGAAGAAACTGTTGATAAAATTGCTTTTTTCATTTATCACTATAATAAAAAAGATATTTAATGATATAATAGAATTTTTTTTTATAGCAGTAATATTTATTATCACAAATATATTTGATCGTAATTGAGTTAACGTTGTTCATATTTGTATCTAGAGTTGCTGAAATCTTAAATGACATTTATATAGAGTGTTGGTTATAAATATTTGTATTTATTACTCCCTCAGTCTAACAATAGTTGTTCACTATACTATTTTAGGATGTCCAACAATACTTGTCCACTTTATGAAATCAATTGATAATTTTACACTTACCCTTATCATTAATTATAGTCATTTCCTTATTATATTTTTCAGGACACTGTATTTATTATATTCAAATGTGATATATTATAATTACCCTTCTATTTATAGGCTTTAAGAAGTCTGCAAAGTCAATAGTGGACAACTATTATTCGACAGAGAAAGTATTTCCACTAAGACTAAATATAATATAACATTAATTAAATTATTATCGCTAAATAATGACTAGTAATCTTTTATTTGTTTTAGTATATAAACCTATAATATATAAATTCGAATGAGTTGGACATAATAATTCATTCCTAAGCCCCCCACACCAAAAAAAAAAAAAACGAAGAATTTGAATTGACATATATCCATATTTAATAAGGAAACCACTTAAATTCAAAGAACGATAAAAAAGGATAATTAATACAGAAATTATTTATTTTTACTTCAAAGGAATAACATAAACATACATACAAATCAACGACTAATATCACAACTTAATTTTATAAAAAATAATTTTATCAATTACTTCACGACTATACTGCATGTACTGTTTGGTCAAGTAATTATAATTCACAGAACAGGAAGAGATGGATCTTGATAAGTTAGTGGGTGCACACTGTGCAATATGACTGTAATTACACTATTCTTTGAGATAATATAATAGCTTCTTACCAAAAATATTAAAAGTAATGACTAGGACTATAGAAGTGTGGACATTCATGTGGATAAATTTATTAAATTTGAGATACATTGTATTTGTTTTCTTAATAAAAAAATGAATCTCAAGCTTAATTTAATTTTAAGAAGTTGCTTGTAAAATAAAATATTGTTTAGTAAGGAGCTAATAATTTATATTATAGAAACTTAACATTTCTTTTATGGCGATATTTGAATACAAAATTATATAAAATAGGAGCCAAACTCTGAATAAATCATTAATTAAAATGGATTCGACTTTGATATTAAATACAAGAAAAAAAGTATTGTTTCATTTTATGTATGCTAGTATTTAAGGGTAAAGTGAAATTGCCAAAATCAAATTATTTTTAAATATAAAAAAGTGATTTTTTTTTTTACAAAATGCACTAAATTTCGTACATATTAATGAAATAAATGAAATTTATATTTAATAAGTGGTGTAAAGTAGGGCTAATTGAGAGCGTTTAGAGGTGTGACCCAATGTGGACTTAATTCTTAATTTTTCAAAGTATTTTTTAAGTGTAGAGCATGTTACAAGTCGTAACAGAATTATTCAAATACTGAAATTTTCTTCTTCTTTTTATAATCGCTTATTTCGATTTCACTTCATTTGAATTAATTCTCACTCATATAAATAGATATATTAAGCATAATACAATAAATTTCAAATTTACAATATGCCAAAAAGTACTAAAATATAAGATAAATACCAAAAAAAATTATATCTATTAAGAATTTGATTTTCAAAGATAGTCTAGAATACTTTTGGAGGAATTTTTTTTTAAAAAAGACCTCTAGAATACTACTTTATTTAGGTCCTCTTTTATTCCTATTATTAAATTAATTTCTAATATATACTTCGAATCATTTTTTGCCTTCTTCTTTCTTCATGACAATATATAGACGTGTCATCAGCCTAATGACTTAAGAGATAACTTACATAAATACTCGATATTCATTTTGCTACGTTATTTATCTCTATTTTAATTACGTGTAAAATAAATAAAAAAAGAGAAACTATATACACGTGCTGAGTCACACATACGTATGACTCCAGACGCACCGATTAAAATAGGAGCTTGGAAGTGGCCTTTCATATCATTTAAAGTAACGGTTTTTGCACTTTGTATTAAACATACAAATCAATAATTTTCACTCCAAAATTTGGAGAATCCACTATTTTTCTCCCTTTTTTTGCTGATTTACTTTCTGGGTTTTTCTTATTTTCAGTTCTTGAAGTTTATAAGAATCTCATTTCAAGTGTTTTTTTTTTCTGGGTTTCAAGTAAAGACTCCATTTTTATTTTTATTTTGCAGAAATTATCAACCAAAATTGGAGAATTCACCGTTTTTTCTCCATTGTTTTGTTGATTTCCTTTCTGGGTTTCTCTTGTATTCAGTTCTTGAAGACTGAAGAATTTGCATTTCAAGTTTCTTTTTTCTGGGTTTCATATAAAGACTCCATTTTTTTTTTGCAGAAATTTTCGACCAAAATTGGGGTTCACCATTGTTTCTCCCTTCATTTGTTGATATCCTTTCTGGGTTTCTCTTATTTTCAGTCCTTTTATCTTATATAAGTCTCATTTCAAGTGTTTCTTTGTCGTTGTAAGGCGATTGTTTGTTCTGGGTTTCAGATAAGACTCCATTTTTTCCCCCCCAAAATTGGGATTCACCATTTTTCACCCCTTTTTTTGCTGATTCCCTATTTGGGTTTTTCTTCTTTTCAGTTGTTGAAGCCTATATAAGTCGCATTTCAAGTGTTTTGTTTTGATCCTTGTTGATTTTTCGTTCTGGGTTTCGAATAAAGACTCCATTTTTACCCAGAATTTCTTCGAATTGAGAAGTATGGTGGTTCTAGTTTCACGTTCTGGCAGGCATTTACAGAGATACAACCAGGGTCGTCGCCAAGTCGTTGGGTATGTTGACTCTTAAAACAAAAAAAACTCACTTTCACCCTGTATTCATGCTTGTTGATAGAGACAAATTCAAGATTAAATTGTATACACTAACAACTTAAAATTTCAGTGTGATTTAATATTAGATCATGTTTGTTTTGAACCGAGGGATAAAGGTAGGGATAAGGTCTGCGTACATCCTACTCTCCCACGGACTGCACTTGTGGTTACATTTGTGTATGTTGTTGTAGATCATGTTTGTTATAATCAATTAGTACCTTTTAACTTCATGTATTATATGTATAATTTTTGGAAGTTCTCCTGTTTTTGCATATCCTTCTTGGTATAGTAGGCTATTAGTTCTTGTCTTTTTGCTTATAGTGTCCAAATTTGGGTGAAGATTAGCACTGAGTTTTTATGAGTGAATATTGGAACTGGCCTCTCTAATGACAAGTTCTTGGATGAGGAGTTGAGGCGGTTTAAAATTAGTTTTACAACAATAGGGGTAAGGTTTGTGTACACTCTACTACCCTCCCCAGATCTCACCTGTGGGGTTTGTTCTTGTTGTTGTTCTCCCACCCCGGGGGCAGGGGAGTTTAGTCACTGGAAAATCACACTTATATACAAGCTCAATCTTTTTCTAATTATGTATATGATGTAGATGCTGAACCCCCATAGTGAAAATCATGTCGCAGCCACTGTCCAAGCGAGTCACAGGACAAGAGCCTTCTGCACGGGCTCCGCGTATTTTAGTTTTAACCAGAACTTTTGGTGGGAGGAAAGTGGGTGTAATGAAGAGTTAACTTCTAGAATGAACAAAATGATAGCGAAATGGTCCATTTCAGTCTGCAATTACAAGAATCTCTTTTATTTCTAGCCATTAGTTTAGTAGGTGGAGGGCTAAGTGGTCTAACATCAAGAATGATTTACAAAGTAGAGTCTTTGAAGTAATAACTACTGTTTCAAGTTGCTTGTTTTACTTTGCTTTTTAGTTCTTTTCTTTTGGTAAATCTTTAATTCTTACTTTCCATGTGATATGCTTTGTGACATGCTTAAGACTACAACAAGATTAAAGGGCATTTTGGTACATTCTACATGTCTATAGTTTTCTTTTAATTTTGTGCCAAGTTAAAACCAGACAAGCAGATTGAAATGGAGGGAATACTTGATTGCAGCTTCTCAATCTATTGGTTTCTGAAAACGAAGTTTTTGTATTTTTTGAAAATGAACATGAGGTGAACTGTTTCAGTTTTGACATTTACCAAAGATTGATAAAGAAATAAATAATTAGTTAGCATAATTTTTCCCTTCCTTATCCTTATCAACTGACCTCATATGTCATTTTCTAATACCTATTGTGTATTTTTTTTTTCTTTTGGATGTTTCTGTTAAGCTTGAAATAGTCATGACCTCGTGGCACAGTGTTCACCTCATCACATGTTTTGTTTTTCTATGGTAAAAGGACCATTTTTTCTTCTCATTTAATCTATTTAATTGTTAAATGAAAGGGTAGGTGAGACATTTATTCATTGTCCTTTTCTTGGGCCATTTTTTCTTCAAAAGTTATAACAGTGCAAGTGTGATACACTGTTCTTGGACAACAAAAACAACAACATACCCCGTGTAATCACACAAGTGGGATCTGGGGAGGGTAAATTGTTGGCAGACCTTACCCCTACCTCATGAAGATAGAGACTGTTCTTGGACAATAACTAAAATTAAGTAGCTGTTGTCTAACAATATCGATCTGATCATTGGTAGCACTTACCAATTACCATGTGGATTTGTTTATGTTATATGATTCTCATGTGTAGAAGGCATCCAAAGAATGACCTAATACTAGTTTGGATTTATTTTTGGACCTCTAAAAATATGTAACTTCATCGTTATGCTTACGTTGTCCTGGGATGAGTTTCAAGTATAGATCAATGGTGTGTCTAATTCTCTGGTGTCTTCTGCAGATGTATCCCTTACAGACATAAGGATAATTTTGACCTATCCATGGCGGACGAAGATGCATTTGAAGTTCTTCTCATAAGTCCTCAGAGAAAAGGAAAAGGATTGTTGTTCCCTAAGGTAGCCACCGATCCATATGGGTTTCGAACTCAATGATAGTTTATTCTCTAAACTCTACAGATTCATTTGTCTGCTTTGCTTACAAATCTCGCTCTTGTTATATCAGGGAGGTTGGGAAAAGGATGAAACAATTGAAGTTGCAGCAAGGCGTGAGACGATTGAGGAAGCTGGTGTTTGCGGCGATATTGAGGTTAGTTTTTAAAACAGTGATTCCTTTTAGTTTCTTATAATTTCAACTTGTTACCATTAATCCTGAGTTTTGATTTTGAATCAGTACACTAGTTTCTGATTCAATATGGTTTCATGATGGTTCGCATTTAAGACTCGTACTGAAACCAGATCACCTCTTAAAGATACTCTTAATCTTCCAAATCAATGCTTAATAGTAACAGGTTGACTAAGTATGCTTGTTCAACGGCGAAAAGAAATCTTATTACTTGCTAGCGGTTTTTTAATTGTTAATCTGCTATCCTGTTGGTGTTAATATCTACATATAGGTCGTTAGATGTAGTTCTAACAAGAGGTTGGAAACTTTATTGCAGGGCAAACTAGGAACATGGTACTTCGAGAACAAAAATGGTGACACTGCCTATGAAGGACATATGTTCCCTTTATTTGTGAAAGAGGAACTAGATTTGTGGCCTGAGAAAGACATCCGTGAAAGATTTTGGGTATGCAGCTGTCCGTACTTGATAAGTTTGCATATAAATAACGTCACATAATCATCTTTGCTTACTAGTATTTCCAAATGTCATTTGCAGATGAGCGTTCAAGAAGCAAGAAAGCTCTGCCAACAGGGGTGGATGAAAGAAGCATTGGAGATGTTAGTTAGTCGGCTCACATCACAACGTAGGCGGACTAAAATGGACCTGTTTTCAAGAATCAGCCGTGGCTCCAGTGGTCATGGAACTGTTTTACGTTTGGGATGTAGGGCTCAAGTACTTGCTCCACCACCACCAAGCCCGGCAGAAGAGGCCTAGTTTCCATCAGCCAAAGAATGTGGCAGAAATAGCTTGTAAATAAGAAATTAGAACAGCACATGGTATGTGGATTAGCTGCACATCACGGTTGGAAAGCTGCTGCAAACAAAAGCATGGTTTTGAGTGAAGGAAGGTAGAGGTGTAGGCCCATTATTCTCAAGATTTCGAACTGTAGGCCGGTGATCCTTCACCAAGTGTTGAACCCGGGCCACTTATCATTCACCAAGTTTTGACCCAAGCGCCTATAATCCTTGGGGATGTCTCGGTTATTAAAAAGATAGGAAATCGTGTACGATGGCTGGTGGAGTACAAGTCACTTTATCCAGATGTAACAGTGTAGTAGCAACTGCAGACGGAGTCGTATGTCTAGCTAGCAATCTGTCTTAGTGCTAACTCCAATTTTCAAGAAAACAGAAACATAGAGGTACATAGAACTGCTTAGTTTTTTTTTTTCCCTCCTTGTTTTGTTTTCTTAGAATTGGAGTTGTATATAGATGGACTGTTGAATGGCTTTAGGCTCAGAAACAGTGTTGTTTAGGATGCAGTCTTTTTTAGGAACTTTACTTTTCTGCCGAAAGATAGTAAAGTTGCCTTTTAACTTATGATGATTGCTCTTAATGTCGAGTAAACTTTTATTTACTGTATCAATACACTGTCATGTGGGCTTGGATTTCTTTTAATGGGTCAAAATACATGTTTATGTTTTTTTGGGTGGCAATTAAATTTGAATCAACTCACCTAATGAAAAAACAACTTTTCCACCCCAAGAGTTTCATCAACATGATACAAGGACTTGTATGTTTGATTTAACTCTGGATGTCTTAGACTGTAAGTGTCATCGTGTTTGCCTATAACTATAGATAAAATCAATAAAATTACGCTCATTCTAAACCAATCGCCTTTAGTTGAGTACTCTTATATGGTTAAAATTTGATTTTTGTAACGTTTAGTCACCATATGACTGATCTGAACATATTTATCCACATTCAACGGGTTATTATATAAACAACTTGTATGCTAAGATTTGCCTATTGAGTAATGGGAAGCAGGCTAGTCCCCGAAAATGCCCCACCAGTAAGTTCCTTCTGTCATTGGGAAAAAAATATAGTGTAAATTCCTTCATTGCTTTCTGTTGGTCATTAACCAACTAGAGTGTTCTATACTTCTTCCCTACTCATACAGTTAAAGCTATTTTGAAGGAATTGTTGTCTCAATCAATCAAGAATGCCTTTAACTGGATATTTTATCCACATTTACACTTCACCAGACAGGGAAATACAAAAGCAAGAAGTTTCTTCATGCTAAAAATTGCATCTAGGTCTTTTTATCTTCTCCTTGAGGCATGAAAATGGAATGTTTTAAAAGGGATATATCATCTTTAGAATTGAAAGGAAAAGATCGAATCCAATTGCAAACTATACACGAAAGTATAGAATAAATAAATAAATTTTGACTACTGCAATCTTCTTCATTGCTGTTAACAAACAAATGAAGATGAGCAGTAGCTAATATAATTTGCCTAAAATCCCAACCATATCAATTTCATTGGCATGTTTATAACAACAACATACCCAGTGGTGATCCCATAAATGGGGTCGGGGGAGGACTTTGCCCATACCTTGGGAAAGGTAATGAGGTTGTTTCCAATAAGACTCTCGGCTCGTGAAAAGCTACGTTGCAAAAAAACTGAAGAATTCTTTGGCATGTCTGTTGGCTATTATAATCAAATCATTAACTCTACTAGACTTCTCCTATAGTCAAACTGCCAGCCACTTCCACAGTTCCACCTCAAACCACTCTACATTCTCTCTCACACACACAGAAAAAAGACCACCACACTGCCATGCCACTTTCAGCAATGGGCTTGACACAACCAACATGGTTCATACTTTATACAGCCTGACTTCTAAATAATGACCCCAAATCACATTAATTGACCTCAATTACAGTAAAAAAGACTCAGATGATCATCATCCTAATTCCTAACCAGTCAGTCCACCAGACTTGGCCAAACTCTGTTGTAAGAAGTTGCCAGTTTCCCCAGAAAATACGGTGCTGTTGGATATTCTAAAAGGTTTGTTTTGGGATTTCACTTGCTTTCTGCTTTAAGCACCATATATTCCAAATCAATAAATCTCCTCGCTGTAGCATACCCTCAACTAATTTGATGTTGATTTTCCAAATATTGGTTCTTGTTTCTAAGAGAACAAAAAAAAACATAAAGCAAGATACCCTTTTAAAGGCTCCATATTTGGTCATGGATACAATATATACTTGCTTAATAGTTGCTCAAAGTTCAAACAAGGAGATATCAGAGCTGTTGGGGATGGAAAAAGCATGGTGACATGGTCTACCAAGGCCAGGATCTGAAAGAGAGGAGTCACTTTCCGAAATTCCAAGTGACATGATTCCTCCTTCAAAAGCTAAAGTTGAATGATTGAAGTCTCCTTTAGGTTTAGTCGAAGAGATCAAAATGAAGTCATCAATTCACCCATTCGAATGGTCTCCCCCAAGATTGATCTCTTTTCCAAATAAACCAAACCTTGATACCACATTCATCAAATATATATGGCCATCAGTTAGTTTTCTTAAAGCAAGGTGATCCTTGTCCAATACTATTTGCAGCTCCTTTGAGCTCTATCCTTAGGAACTAAATTCTGTAGCATAGCTAAACCCCTCTCTACCTTGAGATCTCGTCCTGACCCTTAGTAAGTCATGATTACTCTAATGGTTCACATAAGGCTACAGTAGGTGGATTTTCGAAGAAATGAGGTTGCCGTAAGAAGAACCTTGTGGAGATCTCAGAGAGCCTCTCTCAAAGAAACAAATGAAGGTAAGTGACAATAAAAGTAGTTGTGGCAATGGGTTGGGTCAAGGGTTAAATTACTGTTACAAATAATAAAAAGGAAATTCACCAACCCAGAGAGGTGGAGCAAGCTAGGTTAAGTTGGGTAAGACTATGTGGGGCAGGAAAGGATATATGGGAAGGAATGATTCCCGCCCCATTGCCATCTTTAAAGAGTTAGTAATGAAGTTGTTAGCATTCTAGTTAATTTGGTTAACTCCACCTAAAAGGCCAACTCGCTTGGTATGCAAAATACACTAGTTAATGTGTTATGCTTAACAAGAGACAAGAGAACAACCATGCTTACAAGTAACCATGCACACCTCATCATTTAAAAAGGCGGTGCATGAGCCATAAGGATAGTTCAAGTCTTTTGAGTAGTAACAACTTATTGTATCTAAACTAACTTGCACGCACCTTGGCTAACCACTAGGTAGCGTGCTACAATGCAACAAGCAAAGGTTGTATCAGGGGATCAAACCTCGGATCTACAGTCCAATATTTCAATCACCCGATCATCCCCTTGAGAAAACATTAATGATTATTTCTTTTTTCCATTTCCTATTTTTATTCAGCAAGACATTATTTTAGTAAAGGTTAGTAATCCAGTTACAGTTACAGACAATCCAACATCTTGGTTCCAAATCTCTACCAAAACACACAGCAATCAAGAACTATACCAAGAGTATAGCACGACATTCCGCATTTTGGCAACATGTGTAGTTACTACCTATACTATCAACAACATCAACTAAAATACTTCCACATTGGGCTTACCAAGCACTTACCTGCTGCTCATGCCGTCCACTTGGCGAGCGGTGCGCTCATTATCCTGATTTTTCTTTAGTTAGGTTGACCAATGAATAGAGTTTAAACTTTTATTCATGAATACCACATTAAGTTTCTAGACATGGGTATAACAATGACACCCGTGTAATCCCACAAGTGCAGTCTGGGGGAGGGTGGCGTGCACGCAGCCTTACCCCTACCTTGTGAAGGTAGAACCGTTGTTCCTACAGACCCTCAACTCAAGTAACAAAATATAAGATGCATTGCCCATTAAGTCATAAATTCCATAATATAGCTCATGCATCAGTCTACAAACAAATCAAAACAAGTGCTAACTAATATAACAATTGAAAACCCAAAAATCAAAACAAGATAATCCATTGAGCAATTCACAAGTCGTATAACATTATTACTCCATAATTAAAGATCAAAGCAGTACAAGAAAAACCCAATTCACTAAATATCCCATACCATATAAATACCAGCAAAAGAGTGGCAGATCCGATTGGAAAACCCGAAACTCGATCCAAATCGTTCACTTCAATCCTGAGCCTTCAACTTCTCCACACGCTTATTCAACTGCTCAACTTTAACAACAAGTCCAGTAACAGAATACAACAGCCAGTAGAAAACAAGAGCAGATGCGATGAGAAGCGCGTTACGCTGAGACTTCATAATCGATTTCTGATGACGGAGGTGCTCCGATGGGGAACAAGATTCGGCTGATTCACAAGTGGGTCGGGTCTCATACTTCCAGTATATATCCATTAACAGGAAGAGACAAAAGGGTACGATCGAGAGAAACGGTTTGAGAAGATTTCGGGTCACGGCGATTAACCCTTTACGAAGTGGGTCAAGACCCGGAATTGTTAGGAGAAGGAGCATGATTGCTTCTGCACCCGCAGCGTAGCTGAGAACAACCCATTCCAACGCCATTGATGATTGATCGAAGAATTGAAGGTGCTTTTTTTTTCTCAGAGAAGATGAAGAATTGAAGAATAGTCTTTTGATTAATTAAGAAGGAAAGTATCAACTATAAAGTGTGAAAATAATAATTTGGGCCATATTGATTAAAGCCCATCTTGCAAGTTTCCCAAATCCCAATAACAATAGAAATTGTATTTGGTAGCCAATTTTATTTTCACATGTGTTATTTAAGTTATCGTATTTATTTTTGGCAAAATTACCTAATTTACATAAGTGAGGGTCTTTTATTTAATAATTATCACTTTTAAATATACTTTTAATTTATTATCATTTTTGTCAACTTTTAGCAATACTTACTTAAAATAATTTTGTTCCTTTTTATGTAAGTAAAGAATTTAAACTTAGCAAAAAGTGTTGTCATTCGCAACTTTTAGCAATACTGTCATTCAACCAAATTGTTATATATGGTTAAAAGAATAATATTGACAAATATCATAAATATTTTTAAAAAGTGTACACGTAAGTGATTTTTCCAATAAATAAACATTTAATCATCTTTATTAATTCTTTTCAGAAAAATTACATATCAAGTTTGGTACGTGCATTTTTGCTACCACATACTCTAAAATACATATTTATAGGGGGAGAGGTGAAGGCTGGAGTATGTGTCTCTCACATACATGTGAATCACTATAGATATATGCAAATGGAATTTCAGATACATTCTGAAATACATATACAAAGGGAAAGAGGTCACAGGGCGAGAGAGAGAGTTAAACACATGTAAATCAACTTTGATGCACTGTATCTAGCATAAATTACACCTTACTTTAATCTCATATATATGAGATACATGTATTTGAGGTCCATTTTTTTTTTTAAATGTAACATTAAAAATTAACGTTGAAGAAAAATAATTTGCTCTTAAACTAGTGAAATTTGTGTTGTTTGCACTATGTTTTTAAAAAAGTAGTTAACCCGTAAACAGTATTGACTAGGGGTGTCAAAAATAAACCCAAACATAGATAACCCGCCCAGAATTTGAAGGAAAAATTACTTGAATGGGTACCTTTTAATAAATAATTACTAATTTTAGCAATACTTTTTATTTATTACCATTTATAGCAATACTATGTTAAATCTGCAATATGTATTAAAAGTGAATTATGTATGCAATATATATATATATATATTATAACTGTTTTCATAAATATATTATGCATGCTTGGTAAGAATTTGACACATTGTATTATAAGTGTATTAAAATGTGTGATAAATGTATTATCCATCAATAAATTTTGTACTATATGTGAATAATAAATTATTTTTTGTAATATGTATTAAAGTTGTATTATAAATGTATTAAAAGTGATCAAGTGAAAAAAAAAGTTATTGCTATAAATGGTAAAAAAATAATTTAATATAGTATATTTATGTAAGTTTCCCTTTGATTTGGATTCAATCTCAACTCATCAACCCTAACCCATTTTAAGAGAATCTTCAATTGAGCTCAATTCAATCATCAATTTCCACCCGTTTTAAAACTCTTTACTAAGATATGCTCCTATATTAAAGGTATGAATTATTATCTATTTAACATCTTTTAGGATTTATCTATCCATTTGTTACTTTTAAAAAAAAAACTTGAGCTGAAATCAAATTGTGATAATAAAAGTTAAATATCACTATGTTAAAATTATTGAGATTAATTAGGTCAAATTGGGCGGGTCAAGATCCAACCCATTTTTTAACCCATTTGAGCCCAAAGTAAACTTGGGCGGGTCAAGACCCAACCCGATTTCTATTTCAACTCATTTTAATATCTTCAATTTCAACTCAACCCGCCTATTTGACATCCCTAGTATTGACTATTGGGAAACTTCAGACATAGCTCATGCAGGTGTAGAAGATTATACTGTTAGTTTGATAGTTCTAACTTTTAATCTAAATATTCAAAGTTTGAAGTTTCAAATTGCATGAATAATATGCAACTCCATATACATAAATTTGGAGTTAGATTTTGACAATCCAACATTAGTAACTTTAGTTCGAATTTTCAACTTCAGCTGATAAGTATGAATAACAATCGTCTAAGCAAATAATTATTGTGTGTCCCCTTTGTAAATAAGTTATTTCATTTAACTTTTGATATCCGTATTTTATGTTCATAGTATTCTTTTTATTTTTTTCCACCTGATGTTCGATACCTATTTTTTAAGGTAGGACAAATTTGGATTTGTGCTAGAAGTTCCATTGTTGGAGTTTATACGCAAATTATAGAAAGTGCATTAAGCTTGGATACAACAAATTAAACCTTATTTATTCTACAAGTACTTTGTTGCATCCATTCAATTCCACAACTTGTGACAACATACACAAACAACTATCCCTAATTTTTATTGTACCATAACCAAGATTTTATAACTTGCTAGTGATATTAATGTTCCTAACTTTAGATGTTTTTTGAGTTGCATCTTTTGGTACTACAATGGTAAGAACACCATTTTCAACTTGAGCTTTGATTTGATCCACCTTCACATCTTCCGGCAGCTCGATTTCCCTCGAGAAATCGCCACCTCTCCCTCCTCCTCCTCCTCGCTCCGCCACATGCAACACTATATCCTTATCTTTACCGTGGAATTCGTCCTTCTTGCCGCCATCCCCCTCCGCCTTCACCACCAACACATTTCCATCTTCAACTTGAACCTTTATATCCTCCTTGCTATACCCTAACAAATTCATTTCAAAACTTCGCATAAACATCTTTCAAAGATTGCATCCCATAGAGTACGAACAATAAAAATATTCAGTATAATTTTATAAGTGGAGTCTGAAAACCTTTGTCGGGTAGAGAGACTCTCTCTAATAAACCCTAAACTCAAAAGTAAAAAAAAATTGAAGCATGTTTGCTAGAAATTTAAAGAGTAGATCTTGTAATTACACCTACTATATTATGCCTCAACTTCAAGTAAAGGTAGATTCAAACTTTGAACTCTATGTGCTCTAAATCTAAATGCCACTAATTATATTAGTACACTATGTTCCAAATTAAATATTTGTATGTGTGAGATAAAACTAGTGCATTCAGTTGAACCCGTAGATTTACTTATACACTTGTTTCTGATCTCAAACAAGTTAAAATTGACTATATAAACCATAGGTTATATTCAAATTCAAGCACGATAACTCACATGTCTTCCGTTAATAATTTAGCTTCTACTTGCATTGAATGTTTTCTCTTTAAATCTTAAATTCGCCTCTCCGATCGCAACAGATTTACAAAAATTGAATAGCAAAGTGAAGAAATCAAACCTGGGACATTGATTTTGAAGATGTGAGCATTAGGAGATTCAATCCAATCGAGAAGAGCAGGAGAACCAGAAAAGCTTCGATAAATCGTCGGACTCAATAAGAATCTTCTAAAAGGATCACCAAAAATCGCCATTTTTTCTTCTTTGTTTTTTAAATTTTTTTTATGCATCTGTTTATTTTAGGAGGAGAATACTATATAAAGAAATGGAGTTTTTTCTAGAAGCTCTGGAAGGTTCTGTAAAACTTATCTTTTGGTACATTGGAGAAGATGATGTAGGAGATGATAATCTGTGGAGATCCCTATGATAATTACTGTGGTCTTGAGTTGAAAAAAAATTGAGTTGGGCTTTTAGTTAAGTTTGTTTTTGGGCTTGAATTTATCATTTCAAAGAGGCTAAATTTTAAATTTTTGAATAGATTGATATTTAATTTATTTATTTTTATAATCTTTTAAATGAACTAATCTTTAATTTTGATCCTTCATATGAGCTAGTTTTAAATTTTTATCTTTTAGCAATTGAACTTATGTATAGTGAATAATAAATTCTTTAGAAATTGAATTCATGTTCTAACATAACTTCTGATATATTGTGATATGAAAATATACATTTTTGCATCGTGAAAAAATTATTTATTGTAAGGCGTATAAATTATAGACGAGCACAAACATATGTATAACTACACTTTTCGAGATTTATGTTTGAAATTTAATCTTATGGAGTTCGCAACTTCAGTTAAAAGTATTTTACATTTTTTCGTATAAAACTACAGACAAATGGCAAAGCTATACTTCAAAATAAATGTTTAAATTCAAACATGAATTTTAAACTTCAGTCACATACATTTGAATTTGTGTCTCAAGTGAGTAAACTTGTCGAAAAACTTTAGCATTAAATTAAATAACGATTTCAAAAGCGAGTATTTGTGCATTTCGTCCACCGTAAGGTCACAAAATAAATAGTTGGGCCTCTAACTTACCTACCCATACCCAAAGGAGATTATCCAAATTTTGATTTGGGCTTAAGCCCACGTCCATGTCTTCCTTTCTTTACTTTTTGGCCAAAACATAGACAACATTCAAAGTTGCCACATTTTAATTTTTCTCAAACATCAGGTGAAAAATTCAAAAATAAAATAAAGTGTTGATGTATTAATATGATCTTCGAGATATTTCAATTTTTTTCTTTGTTCATATGAGAATCAGCATACTTCTATAATACTTTCCCCAGTAAATACACGTCTAAAAAACACATGTTGGACATAAAAATATAATTAAACATCACTTCATCTTCAACTCGAACTTCATAATATTTCAAATAAAAATAAATAAATTGAAATCTATTACCAAACGCCTTCTAATCTAGAACACCATGTTAATCTAATTTTGTACTTATCTGCAAATTGAGAATTAAACTATGAAAACATGTTTTAACATATTTCTATATATATATCTAACAGGTTTGGCAAGAAATTAAATCAATCAAGATATTGAAACAACTATTGAAAATTAGCGCAGCCCATAGAAAACATTTTTTACCAGTATATAATAGGTGGCATTTGTTTCTTCATGATAGTGATAGATAAGCAATTGTTTAATATTATCTCATGGGGTTGGCTAATAATATATTATAACTAACCAAATGACTAAAGTTTTAGTAATCAAAATTAGTTGTTCGGATGACTAGTGTATTTATATTGAGTTCTAATTAATTTGAATTCGTATAAAAAAATTAAAATGCTCCATAATTAAAAAAAAATTCTTAATCAAAACTTGAACCGGAGACTTCTAACAAGTAGGTTGCTTTATGACAAGTAATATATGCCTGACTTGAATATGAGCTCTTTCATTGAGAGAGTCGCTCCAAAAAAATATGTCTTATAATGCACAGTAGCAGTTTAATTGAACCTCAACAAGATCAATATTGAACCCTAAGTAAAAGAGCTTAATTGAACCTCAACAAGATCAATATCGAACCCTGAGTAAAAGAGAGGAAAAAAAAAGGTAAGAAACAAATCTAATATAGCTTACTATATGTCCATTACCAAAATTTTGACTCTAAGAAAGTAACAAGAATTTACAAGGTGATTATTATGTACACAATAATTAATTTCTTCAAAGTACATCTAAAGGTAGGTAAATAAATAAAGCAAACAGGGATTGAAATTTCAAACTTTATACATAACAAAAGAATCACAACACAAAAATTGGGTATATTTGTATTTTTTTTATATAATATGTTTTACTCACTCTTATTAGTCTTCTAGTAGACTTTTAGTATTTTATGAATTTGGTGAAACAAAAGTATATTACACTAATTTTGACCAATAGCTGGCTATGGACATTTTCTTTGGTCCTAATTTTTAGATTAGTGTGGGGCATTTTTTTACTTAATGCATAAGAATGTAGGTCCATTTTGGAGTACAAATAATGTACACACCATTCATGTATATATATACTAGTAGGGTGGCCCGTGCAACGCACGGGGCACGAAATCCAACAATTTATGTATTCTGATATTTTAAATTTTATTTAATGTATAACCTTTTGTCATAAAGGGATAAAATGAAGGTGGTAGTAGTAATTGACAAGAAAAAAAAGTTAACACATAAAGGCTACTGAAATAGATATATCATGTAAAGCATATAAAAATTTACATTGTTGAAGAACTTTCACAACACGTCTTATCTCATAATAATTGCAATACATGAGAAATAATTTTTAAAAGATTGACAGAATCTGTAAATATAGTTTCGAGTTAATATCTCAAAAGGTCACTCAACTTTCATAATTTATCTAGTAAAGTCATTAAACTTTGTTTTGTATCATTAAAATCACTAAACCTAGACATTTCTATCAATAAAATCAGTCAATCAAATTTATCACAAAAAAAAAGTATTGGCATAGAAAGATAATTTTTATTTTTATATCATATAAATATGAATCCCACAAATAACTAAAATTAAAGAAATCTCATTAAGAACTTTTCACTTCCTCTCACAAAACTTTTTTTTTAAAAAAAAACCTAAAATGTATGTCCAAACACAATTTTAAATTTCAAAACTTATTTATCAACAATTTTGGAAATTAATTTATTCAAGCTTAAACAAATCTAACGTTAGCAAACAGTGGAATTACGAAGGAAAAGTAAGATCTTTACCTATTATATATAGCAAGAAACATCTAAATAAATTACACGCTGAAGAACTTAGTTAGTAATAATACTTACCTGTTCTAATTTGACATTTGTTTATTGTTTTTCTTTCTGTTTTGGATTTAATTTGTTGTTTTGCTGAAGTACTTGTACTCTTTTTTTTTTATGAAGGAGGCAAACTAAATATTATGATATTACAGTTTTACCAAAATATGTTTCACTAAGATTTTTTTTTCATTTATTTATTAAATCAAGACATAAACTATACAACAGTATCATAAAATATTTGTTTCCGTGCTTAAGTCTGTCTGAATTTTTTTAATAAGTTTTCTTTAATTTTATTTATTTGTGGGTCCGTGTTTACCTGATATAAAAATATACAAGTAATTTATTTTGCTATGCCAATATTTTATTTAATAATAATTTTGAGTGATTTTATTGATAGAAATGTCTAAGTTTAGTGATTTTATTGATACAAAACAAAGTTCAATGACTTTGCTAGATAAATTCTCAAAGTTGGGTGACCATTTGAGATATTAACTCTAAATATCACGACCCTTTCAGTATATTGCTTTAGTTATTGCACTACCGAGAAATCTATGATTTCTATTCATAATTTTATCAAATTCAGAGATATCGAACTCCATTATAATAAAATCAAACCACCGTAAAATTAAATACATATAGCATATACATATCATTTGTAGCCTAAGTATTTTCTTCATCTAGTAATTGTAAGGAGTGATGCAACTTTGATTTTACATGTGTTCAAACTTTTGTATTGCTCTTTGATTTCCTTGGTGTCCACATTGCTTCATGTCTTATTAGAACGGGAGTTGTCTGTCCAATTTTAGACCTAGAGCTACCTGTCAACAAAGGTGGAGTATAAGGACTTCTGACATTTATAAAAGTGTTGTAAACCTTGTGATTAAAGGTACTATCAAAGGAAAGAAATTTGTTTTGTAATAGAAAGTGTCAAGAATGAGCTAACCTATTGAAAGTTATGTTGGAAGAGTTTCTTTGATTTTTGTAGATAGGAGTGAGCTCATAGAAATTTATAAATCAATTCAATCATAGAACAATATTAAGTAACTAATTTTACAAGATTCAATCAGAACAAGAAGCATAGGCTATAAAGTGAACATAATTTTTTTTGTAGAACATAATTGTGTTACTTACCTTTCCAAATTTTGTTCATAAATTTTTTTTGTATTCTAATCAAATGCATCTTTTAAATGGACAGTAATCAAATGACCATATTTGAGATCACTACATCAAAAATAATCATTAGCAAAAATTAATTTTTAATTACCGTTAAATATGTAGTTTTAGCGGCAATTAGCACTCTTTGTATATGTTCCTAAAGTCTTTAACGACATTGGTTCTAATAGCACTTAACTAATGCCGATAAAGACTTTAGCACTCTTTATTAATGTCAATATTTATTGCCGCTAAAAGTTATTTTTGTTGTAGTGGATACACCCAATGAAATTCTTGAATATATAAAAGAAGAAAGTCACTCCATTCACTCGAGTATATAAAAGAAGGAAACTACTCAAAATTTGATAACTACAAACTAAAATTGAACTTCATTTTTTGGGCACCTAGATTTTGATTCAAATATGTAATATATTATGCTCAATATTGTTCTAGTCCAGTTGAAAGCAATATTCAAATTGAATAAATTTCATAGTATTTTGACTTAGAAAGTCATAATAAGCCTGTATGGATCATGCCTTTCCTTGTTGCATGCTAAAATCACTAAATGATATAAGACCTCTGACTTTCTTAAATTAGTGCATTGTTACAAATTGGAGTAATCCTCTCTTAGCAATTTAGTTTAGTCCACAAGTTTTGAGACTAAAAAAGACATGAGAAATCTTATGTTTTGCAATCGACTTGGCATTTCAAAATCATGTTAGGCAAAGCTTTGTAGTTTAAAGCAATATTTAAAAAATAAATAAATAATGACTTTATCAATGAGCTTCAAAATGCTACAACAGAAAGGACAATATCTTTATTAGCTTTTCTTAGTATAGTTTAATTAATATTATTTATTATGTCTAAATGTTAATATTTATCTTAAAAAGTATGAATACAGAGCTCAAATGCTATGAATGAAAATATGATTTAGTTGATCTGTTTTCGCCTTCCCTTTCAATCTTATCTAAGCTTTGTAACTGAAGGCGGCATTGTATGATCTACTTATACGATTTTTACGGCAAAATATCTCCTGTACTAACTCATGTAACTTAATGTTGACACTTAGTGTACAAGATATAACTTAAATCTCATAAATTTAATAAGCAAAGCATAGTAGTCAGTTGATGTAATTCAATGTTTCTGAATCGTTTTTATATTTCTCAGTAGTTATTTTTTATACACATGACTTCAAGCTAACATGGTTACTAATTTCTCTCTAGGATGATGATAACCCTTCTTTGTCAAATGCTTCCAAGATGTAGTATCCAACGTCCTTTACATATGATAAATAATGGAATAGTCATCTTATATGCCAAACTTCAAACATCTGCTAAATTTTTGGGATCGAGTTATTTTATAAAAGAAATATTCAAAGTTGAGTGATTTTATTGATATAAAACAAAGTTGAATAGTTTTACAATATAATTTCTCAAAGTTGAATGACCTTTTGAGATATTTACTCGAAAATTAAGAGAAATTTAACGCTTTTGGATTTATAAGACTGTAAAGGAAAAATGGATCAATCCATAGATAATATAAAAAGCATCTATGTGTTATACATAGTACATGTGTCTTTGTGATATGAGTGGGGTAAGCTTAAGAAAATTACATATGTGTCCTTGTTGGTCCTTCCCAACTCCCTACATAGTACATGTGTCTTTGTGATATGAGTGGGGAGTAGTACTTGTTTAATGAAGTGGGCCCCAATACAGTACAACTTGTATTACCTTTGGTACATCTATTTGATGTTGTGTTAGTCCCATTAACTCCCACTTCTATATAAGCTAGATGGTAATGGCCCGTGCTTGCACGGGCCCAACATGATTATTAAAAATAAATCTGTAGATTTTGCTTATTTCTTTGACATGTTGTTGTCTTGGGTACTAATGTGATGTCATAAATTTCAACGTATCATCTTATTCTTAGTTTTGAAACAATGATATGGAATTTTTCAGGCCTCATGCCATAACCATTTTACTCATAAGGTAGAGCTTGACTTCGTGTTGGAATTTTCAAACTAAGTTGGCATTTGTATTCTGTTGTCTTTTACTTGGATCTGCCTTGATACCTTTAGACACTTCAGTCTAGATAGTAATGTTTATAGGTTTATTTTCAGCTCTTTTGAACACCGAACAGAAGAGACAAAAAGAAGAAATGAAGTGAATAGAAATACATTTATGGGCATAAACTAAAAGGAGAGGCTGTTTTATGGTTAAGACCTAATACATGTACTTGTCAAAAAGTCAACTCCACATTGTCTGTAGTGCACACTACACTGGTGAACAATGCTTCACCATTTCATTAAGGCCAAAGACTTCAGTCCACTAATAACAGAACATATTGCTTCACCAATATTTTTCTAGGGCATCTTGGTCATTCTTATACATGAAAAGTAAAAAATAAATTATGACAAATTAAACCAATGTGCGCAATATCAGTACTTGTACTATGACAAACTGTCATGACCCGAGAGTACCCCCTAGTCGTAACATGGCGTATTCGACCCCGAAGGGGTCTTATACGAGCCACATAGTCATTCATTGCATTCAATAATGAAAATAGTGCGGAAATATAAAAAAACTTATTTACATCCACACATTTAAACTTCATTAAAACAACTTTAAAANGGGTGTCTTCTTCTTACCAGTTAAAAAATATTCCAAGTAGACTCCCTGCATGCAATTAATTTTACTTTGTACGATGAGATGCTAAGTGCTCAGTCTCTATTAGTGTTCTCTCTTTGACACATATATATAATTTTAAACCAATTGATAGAACATAGAAATTAGGATAGCATATCGTAGAGCATTCATAGATGTGGAATGAACATTTAAGCTAATCTTTACCAGCTTCCTATTTCTTGATTTAGAGTATTGAATCTTGAAACTGCATTGTGCTTTACACATGCATGAAGCAATGACTCTAGTTAAAGCTAATAAAACTGTTACTCTAGTTAAAACTAAATGTTGGAAGTCTTGTTCTTGAATTAGAAAATACTAAAAGTAAATGAGAGTCGAAATTTCTCTCACCTTGCGATACATGTTGTCATAGTAGACCACAAAAAGTAAGATGTTATAGTAATGAAAGTGCAACCAAACTTACACTACTACTCTAGTTAAAAACAAAGATTAGAAGTCTTGTTTCTGAATTAGAACTACTAAAGGTAACTCTTCTTCAAGTCATTAATCTATCAAACAATAAGCTAACAGGAAGTATCTCTACAAGGATAGAGGATTGTTCTTACTTGAAAGCTTTAGAATTTGGGAACAATGATTTGTCTGGCTGAGTTCGAAGTTCCTTGGGCCAATTGATCCAGCTTCAGTCATTGCACTTAAATGACAACAAATTGATCCAGATCCAATGTTAACTTTCTCAAAAAAAAATTGATCCAGATCCAACAAACTAACTTATGTTATGTAGGTATAAGTTTTTATGCTATTGACTTAAATTAAAGATCATTTCATTTAAAAGACAAAAATAAAGAATTGCAAAATCTCTTTGTCCTTAGCTATAGTATATTGATCATTTTCTTTTCCAATACTTATCTATCTGTTTTGGAAAATTGATGTTTTTGCTGTAAAGATTTATTATGAATATGAAATGGGATGTTTACATCCACAGAGCACATAAATAAGAGAAAGTGAAATTTAACCAACAGGTAGAGAAGGAAAGTAACTACCAAGTAACAATGCGAGAAGAAACAAATAAGATGTACTCACATACATACTTACGTTCTATTTGAAATTGTTAATTATTGTAGTTTATAACACCTTTTGAAGTATATTTTAAATATATATCAAATTAAAGAGGAGAAATAAGACCAATAGATGAGAACAATTGAAGGCAGTAAAGTAAGTACATGGCAACCAAATGCTTTCCCAGCTGTTTCAATATTAGAGGAAAAGATCATGAAAGCAAGCAAAGTTGGCTATGAAAGAAAGCAGGGCCTTTTGTTTTCCTATTGTTCATCGAAATTCCCAACAAATAGTAGCTCACGTTCCAGCAAGCAATGTTCACACATAAATTAATAAACAAACTAAATAAAAATTGACTTTATGTAGAAGGTGCTAATTTAGATTAGCAAAGAGAACATTAAAGAACACATAAACCCAACGAATCAAGCCAAAAACGCACCCCCTATAAGAAAGTTTTGCAAATCTAAGAAGAAACTTCCCACAATATCAATGAAGAGATTGAAAAATCTAAGAAGCAACAGTTGAGATTGAAAAGAAAACCCACAATATCCATGAAGAAAAAACAGGGGAAATAAGGTGGTGTACCTTTTCCTTCTTGTTGTTGGAAGGAGCAAACCTCTCTGAAATTGGGATGAAATGAGACTGCTGTTTTCCATGGAATATAGAAGTAGGATTTGGAGAACAAAAGATGTGGAAGATATTAGATCCACCGCATAAATCCTTGGAAACATGCAGCAAGCAAAAACAAAAATTGGAAAAGGGAAATTACATGATTATCCTTACGTCGGAAAAAATAAATTACATGTAACATGTCTCATTTCAGCCTTCAGGCACCTTTCCTATCGATTTGTTTACCTTGCATTAATAGCTCCAAAGTAGTAAGAGAACTCTTCAATGTTAGTGACATCCCCGATATGTTGCCAACACCTTGTTAAAACATGTTGGCCACTTGCCATGTTTAATGCAGTGAGCCTCAAGTCTCATTTCTCACAACAATAGATGGTAGAATAACTATACAAATCAGAATTTGAAAAGTTCTAAGGACATCATAAAGGCATTTGACAACGAAGGGTTATCATCATCCTAGAGTAACCAGTAATCATGTTAGCTTCAAGTCATATGACTAATGTGAAATGCCTAATAAATTTGTGAGATTCAAGAACAACAAGTTTCCACCTTGAGTTACAGGATTTTGAACACATGAGCTTGTTTGTGCTACCAAGGAACATAGGGCAAACATTCTCCTTTTAGGGGAACCATGTCTATTAGTCAAGCTTGACAACCACTATCGATCTTTTTATAAAAGTGCAAGTAGGGATGGTTGTCAAGCCTCTATGGTAATCTTCGAACGAAGTGGAAAAAAGGGGAAATTCTCGATAAGGACGACGGGGAAAAAGAGAACAACCATACCTTTCAAGCTAGTACAGATAGCAATAAGAGACTAGGCAAATGTTTCATGCAATACCATGAAAGAATTTCTACTAAACTGAAGAAGCAGATGACTCAATGGGTCTTGGAGAAGAATTTGTAAGATCACAAAACCATCTTTAATATGAATCTCATATTACCAAAAGTACTGAAAATATTCTCATGAATTTCTTTCATACAGTAGAAGAGAATACCTTTGATATGAATCTCATATTTACATCAAATAATCAAGAATTTTCAAAAATAAGTCGAAAAAAATGAACTTGAAATGCACAGATAAAATATCATCTCAAATAACGTAATATATTTGAATATCAAACATATTAATCCAACTTGAAAATTCACTCTTCCTCATAGGTTCCAATCTTCCATTTTTCGGTCATAATTGATTCGTTATCAATACATTCAATTGTCAGTACTCTATTCACTGTAAACAGCCTTTTAAGGCAGGGAGTAGACTACATGATTCGAGTTCGCCTAAACATAAAAATGTCACTGCCTTCTCAATTTAATAATCCTATAAGAAGGTCATTTATATACTAACATATCACACTGCAAAAGAAAAGTTCTTCAACAAATGCCAAACCCATAAAGACGTAGATATACAAATTACAAATAATCTTTGAAATCATGTAGTTATAGCAAAATTTATCTAAGATAACGTAAAGAAAGTGACAGATTATTTTACCTGTAAATGTATAAGATTATTCAACATTGACCAAGTTCTCATCATTAACTATATAGTACTAAGCATGTTGGATGAGCGTGGAAAAATATTAGCATAAGAAGTCGTCAATTAGTAAAATTAAATTACTGAAAAAGTATAATAAGGTAGTTTGAGACATGTCAAAAATCTGTTGCTATGCATAAGTCAGAAAAATCTAGAAATATGTTTATTGATCTCATCTATCTACCGGATAAAGGAGAGTTGAACATAAGTAGCCATTAAATATAGAACATTACCTCAAGTTTAAAGTTTCTTCTGTACCATTTATTTGACACATTAAGAGAGCATCCTAGAATATACAATTCTTATCCAAACAACTTATCTTATGCTAGTTTTGTTGCATGATGTTTAGAAACTGGTCCTTCACATTTCACACACCATCAACTTTGACTTCTTCCATTTTTGATATTATGCCTGTAAAATCATCCTAGTCAGTAGCTTACCATTTTTCACTATACATCAATCCAACACACCTTTTCACATCGTTCATTTCCTCTTCAATACCGTACTGCTAATCGAAATTGTAATACAAAATGCCTAGAAATTACAAATATATATTTAATACCAAATGTCAGCATCAGTTGAATCAATTTACCCACCTCTCTTGATAGTCAAGTAGCATTCAAATAGACTTCGAGCGCAATACAAGTCAAATGAAACTCATTTGAGAATAACCCACAAAGTTCACACAAAAGATAAGTATTGAATCTCTCAAAACAGAAAATACAACTGATGTGATATTTTAAGCCAGATAAGAATTACCTGAATGTGTAAACATATGGGGAACTGGTGCAACATCTGTAATGTAAACTAATCAGGTTTATCAGAAAATTACAAATTAAAGCCTCTCTATTTAATAGGATTTGATCGTTTGATCATCAATTCAGCGTTTTTCATTGCAAGTAACAAAAGATTTTGCAAAAAGTTAATAGAGGGAACATGTATTTTGATAAATTTAGCTTCAATGGAACTGTATCAATGACAAATTATTTTGAGAAAAACCAGGTGGACTGACCTCTTTCAACTGTCGACTTTGACTAACTAAGCGTCCAATTCAACAACTAATTTAAGAACTTGCAAACATGTTCTCTTCCAGTTTCCTCTGCCAGAATTCATGGGCGAATTTGGCCTGCGATGTCAAGAAATCCGAAATACCCAATCAACAAGATCTGTTGTAAAGGTTCGAACTTGTAAATGACATGCATGCATATATCTAGCAGAAAGAGTAATAGAACTAAACTGAAGCAAATCAGTCGAGAAAAAATTAAAAAAGGTATGTGTGGGGGGAGGGGCAACGGGAATTACCATATCAAAACGAAAAAAGTTATGGGCACCATCATGAACATACAATAGTTTCGGCTGTATAACTAATTCACAATTTCTTCTATTCAACATAAATGGATCTTCAGAATCTTAAGTAATGGGTAAAACTTAATTCATTGAATAATAAATGGAAACAAACTCCAAAAATCTAATTTGAATAAATAGGCTCAGTTTTGAAACTCATGAATTCAATTCGAGGCATCTCAAACTCCCATACGAACATTCAAGTAAAAAGTTAATCAAAAATCATAAAATTAACAAAGATTTTGAGTCGAAATTTCCAACAAAAACTACATCCAGTACAACTAAAATCTTTAAAGGATAAAATCAGGAATTTTACCATTACCACAAATATTAATAATAAATCTTTGATTGTGGTGAAAGATGCAGAAAAAGACTAAAAAACTGACCCGTTTAGATCTTGAAAGAGAGTGAGTTGGGAGAGATTGAGAGCTATAACTCTAAATTGAGAACTTTAGATCACCTTAAACCTTTGAAGCATCTAATAGTTGTTGGGCTTATTGATTTGAAATTTTCTGCATAAATTTTGTTTTAGAGAGATGTGAGGATTGGGAAAGGCAGAGAGGAAGAATGAGAAAGATGAAGCAGAAGGTAAAGAAAGAAAAATGTGGACACAAATATAACACGTGTTTGCCATTTACTTGACTAATTTGAAACCTCTGCAATTGCATTTAAAGTACCTAAATACCCATCTTTTTAGTACAATTGACCTTGCATTTTGTACAATAGGGTGATGCAGTGTTGGTCCTAGAGAAATGGAGAATATGTTTTGATGAAAAGGGAGAGCTGCTTTAACTTCTTTCCACGTGGATATAAAGTAGCTATAGCCAATGAAATTGGGCCAGACTGAGATAAAATTTAAAGGGTTTCATGGTACACTTTAGACATAAATGGGATGGAAAAGATTACCAGAATTCAGTACAAGTGATTTGCTCACAAAAGTACACGTATTAGCAGATGGGTCCAATATAAATGAAAAATGAGGTGATAACAGTTGTATCCCACATAGCTACACTACAAGAAATAACACATGTCTACAAAAGGTGCATACACGTGGTGATGTGATTGTGGGAAATTGCCAGTACAAATACTATTTCCTTGGGTACAACAACATGATGCAGTGTTGGTCCTCTCCTTGGGTACAACAACATGATGCAGTGTTGGTCCTTGAAAAGTGCCATTTCTAAATAAGGGTAATATATATTTTTTTTTATTTTTTTTTAAAAAATATATATTTTTATTTTTATTTTTTTTACCGGGGAACCGATAATTACTATTTTCAGGCGTTCATAGTGTAAACTCTACTCCACAATCACACAAAAGAGATAAACTGCACTAAACAAGCCCCTTACGACGAGCTCGACTGAAAAGGTATACAAGAGATTTCGAACATGAATTATAATATATACACGCACTTTAAAGAGTCTTAATTTTACCCCCCCAATCTATATCCGAAATTCCAACTACACACTCCAACTTTAAGGGCATTCTATTACCCCCCTGAACTTTATATTTCTCTATTTTCTGCACACTTAAGTGCTGACCTGTCATAGGAGGTGTTCTCACCTCCTCTAGGCGCATTAGAAGGTGAATTTTGACGAAAATTTCCTCTTTCTCCAACAGTTACCTTCCCCACCCTTAAATAAATCATTGTTTCTTCTCCATAGCAACAAAGACCAAATTCTCATACCGGATTCACCATTGTTGATTTCACACAAACTTATAAACTCTCATGTAAAAAACTTAGAAAAAACAATCAATTCAATTAAAGATAAAATGACATGTTTTTCAATCATCCAAAAATGAAATCTGGATCAGATTTGAAAAAAAATTTAAATTGGGTTTACATTAAATTCAATTGAACTCCCTAATGAGAATGTTTTTTTTCCTTTTTATTGTAGATCCTTTAATTATCAATCTCAAATTTCAATTAATCAATGAAAGGATTCAATCTCAATTGACCTTCATTAATGGCATTGCTAGTGCTTTCGTTTGTTCTCCCTCTTTTGTTGCTCAACCATCAACCACCACCGTCGCCGCCTCTGGCGAAACCCAAACCACCAACAAAACCCGGTTCTCCTCTTCCCCTCTCCTCTTATCTCTCTCCCATTCTGAGACAACCACCATGAAGACCTACCTTTGTCCTCACAACAATGTCGACTACAACAACAACAACAAAATCTTGCAGTTGCACTGCTCCAACCAGCGAGCTCCGGCGAAGAAAGCAAAACTTCGACATAGTAGCGATATGCACAGATCCTTTTAGATTATTTTTCAATGTTCTCCGACAAGCAAAACTCGAATATCGGTTGACAAGCTCCCGCTATCAATATTCATCTTTGTTCCTCACAATTCCATAGGAATTTGAAAGAATTGGGGGAAGAAGTTACCTTAGAGATTTGAAGAAATTGGGAGAGTATAGGAAAAAGTGGAAAGAAATTATAAAAAAATTGAAAAAAAATAATAAATTAATTGAAGTTTCACCTGTAAAACACGTGAAGTTCACAGGCCAAGACAGATCTGGTTGTGGCTTTTTAGGGATGTAATTATTACAGTTTTAAACAGTTCAAGGGGGTAATAGGACACCCGTAAAGTTGAAGTGTGTAGTTGAAATTTCAGGTATAGGTTGGGGGGGTTTTAGACCATTTTCTCTATTTTATTTTATATATGATCTCCTGAATTTATGTATAAGGTAAGATCAATGTTTTCAATCTACCTTTATTCGATGAATTTTACTTCAAGAAATCAAGTTAAGTTGGCAGTTTCTTTCAACTTCATTGACAACGTAAAAATGAAAAAAAAAAATTAAAAATCATTGTGAACCCACCATAGAATTATCTAGGACCTATTCACATTATACGTATAATGAGAACTCATACAGATGATTTTAAGGTAAATATTTCTAGTAGACGTTTATAACAAATCATGTTAATTTATTGTAGTTAAGTAATTTATCAAAACGAAAATGCACATCAACTAATTACCATGATTAAGTGTAAAGTCTATGATCAAATACATGATACATATGTGTCTATTAATTCAACATAAATATCTTAAAGCAAATTTTTTCTACTTAAAATTAACTCAAGGAATCGTGTAAAAGAATATTTTTACACTGTCAATAAATTTTAACATGAGATAACATGTATAATCAATTATTATCGTATCATCAATGTTAGTCAAATTATGTGTATACTCGTATCTAATCTATTAATTATATTCTTTTTGTTAACAATAGATTTTGTGTCATATTTAATTACACTAAAAATTTAAAAATTATCTTATATAGTCAAGGTATAGAAAACTATTTTAAAAGTTATAATTTAAGTACATAAATTTGTTTTTTTAATCAAATATAATTTAAAACATACTTTACCCCTATGAGAGGAAAGGAGATGTTAAAGTGGCGTTTTCAGAAGGTAAACAAGGGCACGCGCTAGTACGCGCTGCATGACCAAGTGACACGTGTAGAGAAAGCCTAAATATTTTTTTAAGAAAATAATCAAATAATTTCAAAATAAGCAACCAAAAAAGAAATATAAAGAATGTGAAAACTAGTCATTTGGCTATATTTATATTTTAAAAATTAATAATATAAATATGTATAAATATAAAACTAATTCAAATGGTCAATAAATACATGCATTCAGAACTAATAAACTCAAATTCAGAATTTATCTTTATACCTTTTTCTTCTAAAATACTAATCTTAGTCAAAAAAAAATTAAATTTCGCTGAAACCATAGTCAATAGCACAAAACACTCCATAGTTGCTTATTGAATAATCACAAGTAAATTTCTATAATAAAAAATAAACATTTATAGGTCCTAAACATGATAAATAGTAATTAACTTACCATAATAGATTAATAATTAAACTACCATGATAATATAAAAATCTTGAAATTTAGGTGTGTGTTGATTTTGATTATATATATGTAGGTGGCATTTGGTGCTAGTCTTCAATAGGACATCTCTTCTCTTTTCTTCTCTTCTACAAAAAAAAAAAAAACTTTATTTCTCTCTCAACAATATTGCCTTTGATAAAACTATAGGTTATAACATTTTATCCCAAAGTTTATATTTTTATAGTTTTATTTCTTGAAAGAACATGGGGAGACAACCTTGTTGTGACAAAAATGTAGTGAAAAAAGGTCCATGGTCATCTGAGGAAGACAAGAAGCTTACTAATTTCATCCTTAATAATGGTCAATGTTGTTGGAGATCTCTCCCTAAACTTGCAGGTTTTTTCCTTTCTCATTCTTCCTCTTTTATTTACGATCGAACAGTATCGGAGTAAAAAATTTAATTATATCATGTAATTTAGAAAATTATTAAAACGTCACATTTGTGACTTAGATTTATACTTGTGACGTAAAGTAATTGCTACATTAGAATCTTTCTTTTATGTCAGAGAAATTCAACAATTTATGATGTATGAAGAGGGAAACTTGTTTTTTTTTATTTAAACAGTATATTTTTCGATAAAGGAGATTCCGAGCTCTCAACATCTTTGAAATAAAAAGGAATTGTTAATTTCAATGATTGTACCAACCCCATTGGTCCAATTCTCATAAAGAAATCCAAACATGGGAGAAAATATATGGTTTTGTTAATAAAATTGGTTTTTTATTAAATAAAATAAAATAAAAATTACAGATAATAAATTTATTGACTTTATAGAAGATATCTTCACCAGATAACTCAGAAATACTATGATTCTTGTAATCTTGTTTTTATTTAATTTATTATTTTTTTATTATTTATGTTGGTGAGTTTATTTTTTAGAAAAATAATAATAATAATTTTGGTGGATGTCATATTTTGCGCAGGGCTATTGAGATGTGGAAAGAGTTGTAGATTGAGATGGACAAATTATCTAAGACCAGATTTGAAAAGGGGACTTTTATCAGAATATGAAGAAAAAATGGTTATTGATCTTCATGCTCAACTTGGCAATAGGTACATTTTTTCTCCATTCATATTATGTCGGAGTCATTAACGGAATTCAATTTAACCTATTTATACTATGTCGGAGTTAGCATTTTGGGATTCAATCATAGCTTCGCGATATTATCATAATCTATTTCTTTTTTTTGTGTCTACCTTTATATATATGTGTGTGAACGTGAAAAAAATAATTATAAATAGAACCTCATTTTTTTTAGAAATTCACAACGTTTAAATTTTGTATTTGTTATGACATATATATATGTTACATGTGGAGCTTATTTAAAGAAACTTCTAACAAAGAAAAAGAAAAGGAGTGACTTCAAATGATAGTTTGAAGTGGCAGACAACAATTTCAACTCAATTTTAGGCACCCATACTCCACTGTATACCTTTTTTTTCACTTTCTAATTTTGTATACATTAATTTTATTTTTGGCTATTCATTACACTATTTTTTAGATAAGTGGGGAAAAAGGTAAGTGAAACTTTTCAATATAAAAAATAATAATTTAGTGCATAAAGCATCTCTGCATTTATACACGTTCGAGGAAGAATTGCACTTCAAGGGAGTCTATTCTGATATGAGTAGTAGCTTATTATAAATATGTTCGCTATAACATGTTAATTTATACTAATAAATATACATTGCAAGATTCTTAGCACTATATCGATATATAAATTAAATTCTTATTTTATTTTGTGAAAATTGTTTCTCATTTCATTTGATTATCCAAAATTATTTTCAGGTGGTCTAAAATTGCTTCTCATCTGCCAGGAAGAACTGATAATGAAATTAAGAACCACTGGAATACACATATTAAGAAGAAGCTCAAGAAAATGGGAATTGATCCAACCACTCACAATCCAATTACTAGTGACCAACTAACAAAAAATCAACCAATTATTCAACAAGAAACACAAATTCCTATAGAGGAACCAATTGTAGAAATCAAATCAGAAGCAAAACAAGAAGAAAACAAGAACATCGGTACGACGATAACAACGATAATTATGCCTCAGTCTCAAACAAATCTGAGTCCGCAAGAAAATGAGAACATTGGGACTTGTACAAAAAACATCAACTCAATTGATGAAGTCATGAATGATGACTTTTGTACTAATGAAATCCCCTTAATTTCACCAAATGAAATTTTAGTCCCTCATGAATCAACAACATCATCAACATCTTCATTTTCTTCTCAATCATCCATCAATATTCTTGAAGACTTTTTACCAAATTGGCAATGTGATTTCGACTTGGAAATTAGTTGGGCAGATGATGATTTCAGAAGCACTTTAGATTACTTACTCAATGATGATGATGTTAGTGACATGAACAACACCACCATTTCCCAAGATTGGTCACAAGTGTTGGAAGTTTGAGATAACACACTATTATTAAAAAAAACGTGAATTTTCGACGAACATTTCATTAGAAATGAAAATTGAAATTCACGTGTTTTTAGCGGTGACAGTTATTGTTATTAACTTTTCAAAGGAGAGCAAAATTAAGCTCTTTCTTTTGATTGGCCAGTCACTTTTTTTTTTTTTTGTATCGCCTATAGAAGTTTAGATGGTAGAGTTGTTACTATAGTTCATGGACAATAAAAAATAAAAATAAAACAGATATGTTTATGGAGACAAATTACATAAAAAGCCTCATCAAATATATTTATGTTATGGATGATAATACAAAAGTGTACGACTCTTTTCTAATTTTAGTTTTATATATACTTGAAATTTCATTAACTTATTGTTGGGTATTGAAACAATCAATCTGGTGCATAAAGCATTTTGCATAATCAAACCTGTGAAGACCCGCATCTCAAGTACTACTAATGCAGATAACTTATCATGATGTAAATATTAATAATTATTTTTACGATTCAAACGCGTAGTCTAAAGATAACAGAGATAACTTTGATATTTTCTTTACAATAATCATTCTACCTAACTGATTAAGACGTCGAGTTACTCTATGAACTTTCTCTCGAGTCAAATAATAACTTATAAGTTCATATATGAGAAATAGACAAATTACATATATTAATTACGAAAGTCAAATATTATCAAGTGCATTTTATACTAATTTAATAAATTAAGTCGCAATTTCCAAGGGGAAATTAAACCTTCCTCAGTCCCAACTAGAAATTAAATTAGATAATTAAAAAAAAATAGTGGAGGATGCCAAACATTTAGAATACTATCATTGACTAAATGCAAAATTAGAAGAGTAGAAGTAACTTTGGCATAATCAGACTAAAATATATTTTTTGTTATATAATAATAATTAAATAAAATCATTTAGAATTAAAGTTTACTCTGATCTATGATAATATAATTTAGAAAATAAAAATTGCTACGGGATGCTGAATTGTGGTGGGATGATTGGAATCCCCCTATTGTTAATTAGAGGTTTCTTGAATCCTGTGTAAGGAAAAAATTATGATGGAAGCACAACACTCAAGCAATGCACACAACTAAAAAAATTACTATTTTTTCACTGAAAAATGTTCAGTGCTATTCCCACATATATTTCGATTGAATCAATGTGAAAAAGAATAATTGTTTCATATGAAAAAATTAGGAAACTTTCTACTATTTTAATGAAAATCTATTTCTCACCATCCATTTTTCCAGTGAGCTAATTTGATTGCGAAAATGAATGAAAAAAATAATATTCTATATTGTACAAATTTTCCACCAATGCGCGGGGGGGATAAAAAATCCGGTGATAAACGAAAAAAATAATGCAAACTCACATATGACGCAATCCATTTAAGAATGTATACAGATAGATATACCTCTTGACTATGCATAGAATAAAACATATATTTTTATCACCATTCATTTTTTTTAAAAAAAAAAGTCTTTTTCGTATACAAGTTGTAGTATTTTGTAACATAATTGCAAAATAATAATAAAAAAATTGTATTAGTTGTTTTTGACGAAGGTGGTGTCCGAGCTAGTTTGCCGTACGCCTCAACTATTTTATGTAGTACTCCTATTAAATTATGTTTTAAAATTATCCCCTCATTTTAAATCTTTATTAGGAGGTTAAAGAACAAAATAGATACTTTTTCTTCAATTTTCGCATACTATCTTATTTTTAATTTTTTATTACTATTTGTTGTTTCATTTACGTTGATGGTCTTTCAATTTTGTTGTTATTATTTTTCTTTTAATCATGTTTTATTACATTTCTTTTTAATGGACGATCTATTGAGTTGTTGTTGCATTAATGATATAGTTCCTCATCTACAAAAATTAACTCATTTTATAATACTATAGTTTTTTCAAACTTTGCAACACTGACTTTGATACCAGAGTTATATGTGTAATAAACAGCATTAATTGTTACAAGAATAATACTCTATGTAGCTACATTTTTCCATGGTGTGAACTAAGGAGTAATATTTTTAAAATTTTGACCAGAAAAATAAAACGTCTTAAGTGATATTTATTTGAAATCTTGTTAGTTAATTTCTTTGATTGACAAGAAAAATCCACAGTTTCATATTATTGTCTAAAACAACATCAGAAAGGTAAACTAACCACACTAGGTAAGTCTCATACAATGAGTTTAACCAAAAAAGTATGCTAGTTGCTATTGTCATATTAGTTGGTTTTTAAATTGATAATTAGATAACCTAATCATATTTCCAACTAAGAATATGGTATGATTACAAATTCAATGATGTTGTTGGAAACATATATTATTCCAAATACAATTAACTAATTGACTCTTCGTGCGTTTGTTCAGTTTTATTTCTTTTAAAAAAATATTTGTTAGAATATATCTATCAAATATTATTAAATAAGACACAAGGTAGGAATTATTAAATGAACCAAATTGCAAATCATCCTAGTTGTTAGGAAATAACAAAAACATAATGTCGCAATTAAGTCAATAATAAAGAATTCCACCAATAAGGATTGTGGTGAATAGAGAGGGTTCTCTGCTTCTTAATTAGAGAACACAGTTTGCGCTTCGAATAAAAAAATTGTAAGAATATACTGTCTGCTTAAAAAAGCTTTTATGCGGTGTGAATTTAGATTAGTCGAGAGGAAGAGTGACAATACGAGTACTAAACATCGGGAAATTAATCAAAAAAGATTTATATTTATGATTTATGAATTATAGGGCCTTGATATATCAGGAAGATTTCAAAGATGGCTTTTATTTTTGTATAGAATAAAGTCTTACACTAACAAAATAGTGACATATTTATGGGTCCAAATTAGTTCAAAATCTTGAAATTAAGTTTCCTAATTTTGAATTTTTGGTAATTAAGTGTGATTTTAGATGAACAATTATAAGTCAATTTTAGGTCTATTTAGTTGAAATATTGCGGTTTTCATTCTACTTGCTATATAGATTATTTTATGTTTTTCCCCTTAGGTTGATGACGCTAAGCAAGACGACCAACTCGTCAAGGAATATGATGGGATTATCGGAGTCTCTTCATCCTTAATTAGAACAGTAATTATGAATTTGAGTCCTAGAAATAATATAATTGTAAAAAATAATTTATCGATCTACTTAGAATAAATTTGAATTAATTAAATCAATAAGCTATAAATATCGAATATAGTCAAAAGAAAAAAATAATGTTCGAAAATTGCGTGACTTTCTCTATGGTAGAGATGTTGCTTAAAGATGTAAATTTTGACTTTAATATTTAGCCATTTGTTCCTTTCCCACAATTTTTTTCTTTTTCTAAAACAAAAGGACCACCTATTACTTTTATATTTATTTGTTTTTTGGGAGATCTTGGAAAATCATAAATTAATGAACTTTGAGATCGAATCAGGGTCTTCTTTTTGGTTTGAAATTTGTTTCTTCCAACAACCTTATAGACGGAGGTAACTTATCTGAGTTCAGTTGAATTCAGTATTTTTGATCATATATATATTTAAAATATTAATATTTTAATAAATATATATATATTTTGAACATATCCACACTATAATAATTATAATATTAAAAGTTTTAAGAAATTAAAATTAAAGTCTAAATCCATCTTTTGGCCAAAAGGAATATCTTTGGTTTTGCGTGTGTGTGGATCTTTATCTTTAATGAATTAGATGAGAAGATTCGAATCTTATATATATATACTAGATATAGGACCCCGTGCCAGCACGGGGCCCAATATATATATTTTTTATTATTTTAATTTATGTCATATTATGAAATTTGAGAAGTTATTGAAATTTTTATATGATTTTAAAAATATTTTAAATTTTTAGCTATTGTGATTTGTAGTACTTTTTTTTAACATAATTTTGAAAAAAATATTTATTATTCTGTTTGTTCTAATTTATGTGGCACACGCAGAATTTCAAATATTAAGCATTTTTTATATGTCTCTTTAATATATTAAGTTGTTAATTATTGTATTTTATTGTACATTTTGAACCTATTTTTTTAATAATATATGTTATTTGCCATGTCCCAATTTATGTGGCACATGTAAAGTTTTGACAATTAACCAAAATTTTAATACATTTAAAAAAATATTTTTAAGTCGTTAAATTTTAAGTAATAAGTAATTTAAATTGTTGTATTATTTATTACAATTTATAATACTTTTAAAGTAGTTAAAATATTGTACTATTTATTATGATTTATAACATTTTTTTTTTAAATTTATGTCATATTATGGAATTTGAGAAGTTATTGAAATTTTTATATGATTTTAAAAATATTTTAAATTGTTAGCTATTGTGATTTGTAGTACTTTTTTTAACATAATTTTGAAAATAATATTTATTAATCTATTTGTTCTAATTTATGTGGCAGATGCAGAATTTCAAATATTAACCCTTTTTTATATGTCTCTTTAATATATTAAGTTGTTAATTATTGTATTTTATAGTACATTTTGAACCTAATTTTTTAATAATATATGTTATTTGCCATGTCCCAATTTATGTGGCATTAATTGATAGATTTGTTGGAGTCGAGAGATTTATTTTGTTAATTATTGTAATTTATAATTTGTTTTTCGTCAATTTCGTCGACTATTTTTTTTATTAATTATTGTAATTTATTGTTTCTTTTTCGTCAATTTCAAACAATATATGTTTATCATATAATCCATTTTATGTGGTACCAATAGAATTTAGAGAGTCAATTAAATTTTGTATATAAGTTTTAAATAATTAAGCTGTTAATTATTGTAATGTATAGTATTACTTATAGTATTTTTAAATATATTTAAATATTATATGTTAGGTTTTTTATCCTAATTTATATGGCATTGATAGAATTTAAAGTGTCAAATAATTGTTAATTATTGTAATAGATAATATGGAGTATTTAAGTCATTTATAGTATAGTATAATTAATATATAATATGTAGTATTTAAGTGTTATATTATGGAATTTGAGAAGTTATTGAAATTTTTATATGATTTTAAAAATATTTTAAATTGTTAGCTATTGTGATTTGTAGTACTTTTTTTTAACATAATTTTGAAAATAATATTTATTACTCTATTTGTTCTAATTTATGTGGCACATGCAGAATTTCAAATATTAACCATTTTTTATATGTCTCTTTAATATATTAAGTTGTTAATTATTGTATTTTATAGTACATTTTGAACCTAATTTTTTAATAATATCTGTTATTTGCCATGTCCCAATTTATGTGGCATTAATTGATAGATTTGTTGGAGTCGAGAGATTTATTTTGTTAATTATTGTAATTTATAATTTGTTTTTCGTCAATTTCGTCGACTATTTTTTTTATTAATTATTGTAATTTATTGTTTCTTTTTCGTCAATTTCAAACAATATATGTTTATCATATAATCCATTTTATGTGGTACCAATAGAATTTAGAGAGTCAATTAAATTTTGTATATAAGTTTTAAATAATTAAGCTGTTAATTATTGTAATGTATAGTATTACTTATAGTATTTTTAAATATATTTAAATATTATATGTTAGGTTTTTTATCCTAATTTATATGGCATTGATAGAATTTAAAGTGTCAAATAATTGTTAATTATTGTAATAGATAATATGGAGTATTTAAGTCATTTATAGTATAGTATAATTAATATATAATATGTAGTATTTAAGTGTTATATTATGGAATTTGAGAAGTTATTGAAATTTTTATATGATTTTAAAAATATTTTAAATTGTTAGCTATTGTGATTTGTAGTACTTTTTTTTTACATAATTTTGAAAATAATATTTATTACTCTATTTGTTCTAATTTATGTGGCACATGCAGAATTTCAAATATTAACCATTTTTTATATGTCTCTTTAATATATTAAGTTGTTAATTATTGTATTTTATAGTACATTTTGAACCTAATTTTTTAATAATATCTGTTATTTGCCATGTCCCAATTTATGTGGCATTAATTGATAGATTTGTTGGAGTCGAGAGATTTATTTTGTTAATTATTGTAATTTATAATTTGTTTTTCGTCAATTTCGTCGACTATTTTTTTTATTAATTATTGTAATTTATTGTTTCTTTTTCGTCAATTTCAAACAATATATGTTTATCATATAATCCATTTTATGTGGTACCAATAGAATTTAGAGAGTCAATTAAATTTTGTATATAAGTTTTAAATAATTAAGCTGTTAATTATTGTAATGTATAGTATTACTTATAGTATTTTTAAATATATTTAAATATTATATGTTAGGTTTTTTATCCTAATTTATATGGCATTGATAGAATTTAAAGTGTCAAATAATTGTTAATTATTGTAATAGATAATATGGAGTATTTAAGTCATTTATAGTATAGTATAATTAATATATAATATGTAGTATTTAAGTGTTATATTATGGAATTTGAGAAGTTATTGAAATTTTTATATGATTTTAAAAATATTTTAAATTGTTAGCTATTGTGATTTGTAGTACTTTTTTTTTACATAATTTTGAAAATAATATTTATTACTCTATTTGTTCTAATTTATGTGGCACATGCAGAATTTCAAATATTAACCATTTTTTATATGTCTCTTTAATATATTAAGTTGTTAATTATTGTATTTTATAGTACATTTTGAACCTAATTTTTTAATAATATATGTTATTTGCCATGTCCCAATTTATGTGGCATTAATTGATAGATTTGTTGGAGTCGAGAGATTTATTTTGTTAATTATTGTAATTTATAATTTGTTTTTCGTCAATTTCGTCGACTATTTTTTTTATTAATTATTGTAATTTATTGTTTCTTTTTCGTCAATTTCAAACAATATATGTTTATCATATAATCCATTTTATGTGGTACCAATAGAATTTAGAGAGTCAATTAAATTTTTTATATAAGTTTTAAATAATTAAGTTGTTAATTATTGTAATGTATAGTATTACTTATATTATTTTTAAATATTATATGTTAGGTTTTTTATCCTAATTTATATGGCATAGATAGAATTTAAAGTGTCAAATAATTGTTAATTATTGTAATAGATAATATGGAGTATTTAAGTCATTTATGGTATAGTAATTAATATATAATATGTAGTATTTAAGTGGAAGGTGGTGGGGCCCACTTATATAGTTTGATAAATATATTGGATATTAGTAGTGATTTATAGTATAGTAATTAATAATATATAATATGTAGTATTTAAGTGGAAGGTGGTGGGGCCCACTTATATATTTTATAAATATATTGGACATTTGTAGAGATCTTATTGGCACAATGGTAGTCATTCCCAGAGTCTTCTAATATATAATAGTAATATATAGTAATAATATTTGAATTGATGGAAAAACTTATTAATTCTTTATAGAATATATATTAATAACTCTCTGGAAAATCCTCTTTGCCTACCTAAGATTCCTTAATTTGATTATGTAATTGCTTATGTATGCAAGTAGCTTTTGTCTAAACAAATTTGTGTTTCTAATTAATTTATTTTGTAAAATTACTACCACGACTTTTATCGACCCCAAAGAAGGAAAAGAACGAATTCACAAAGGGTGGTTAAATGAGCAATTTAGGTTTTTTATTCGAGTCAAGGTATTTTGTTTTGAAAGATGAATTATAAATGAAGTAATTAGTATGATTTGATTTAAATATTAAATACGAAAAAGTTTTCACCATTTTAGTAGTTCCTATATGATTTCATTGTGACTTTTTTTTTCTTTGTTAGAATAATAATTGTTTGAGTCTCTAATATTTATATTAGATTAGGTTTTTACATCCTTAACTGGGGTGCGATTTATATTCGAATCTTACATAAATATAAAATTTCTTGTGCCTCGAGTTGTGTCACTCTAATGAAAACACATAAATACTCTATCCGTTCATTTTTACTTGTCACCAATTTAACTTGTCATATCCATTAAGAAAATAATTAATGATATAGATATTTTATCAAAATATCCCTTATTAATTGATGTCTTAGAAAATGATTTGAAAAATAAGTGTTTAATGCTGATGGTAAAACATTGAAAAAAATTATTGTGTTTTCTTGATATGTCAAAAGTGATAAGTAAAAATGAAAATCTATTTAAAATAAGTGACAAGTAAAAGTAAACGGAGGAGAATATTAGAATAACCTAATTAATAATCTACCTATGAATATAAAACAAAGCATTTATCCCTTTGACTAAACCGTACGTAGTACAAATTAAATTTTGACCGTTAAATATGAACACTAGATTTAGACGGTGATTTTTCTCAACATTTTTCTTACAACGCAATTGACTTTGAATTTATTAAATGAATGCAATGACCACATTATGGTAAAAGTAAATGAGCATTATGTTCCATCGTTTTTTTATTTGCACGATTGCGTTTCTATAAAATTAAATAATGTTGTTTAGTAGCGTGTGGCGAGTAGTCGTCTTATTTAGTTGACAACACGACGTTGTGATATGTATGAGTCAAGATTTTACTTAGTGGTCCAAAAGAATAATTTAATTTACTTTTACTGTAGATTAATTTTCTCTCATATATTTCTGTTCATATCTATTTTCTACCATTGATGAAATTTTCTTATAAAAAATTGTTCATCCGATGACCGTTAAATATTTGGAACCTTATTGATGTACTTCATAATGTCAAGTCTAAATGTATTAAAATTTAAATGAACAAATTAGTAAAATTTAAACTGATCAAAATGTTACGCGAAGTGAAATAAACTATAGGTTAATTAAAATGTGCTAAATAATAAGTCATGTACTTTCTTAATGTAATTAATGTGAAAATGTGAACGTTTGAGTATTTTACAGGCAACTTATATTGGAATATTTTTCTTTCACACTCTCTTTTTTGAAAATATTTTTCATTTTATTAGTAATAAATACTTTCATGAACGCCTTATATTGACTCTTTTTTTTCTTCTTAAGCTCCTAATATTTAACTTATGTCAACCTACTTGCATTTCTTCAATAATTTATTTATTCTTAATTATTAATTTTTGTACTAAGGTTTTTTCTAATGCCTACCTAAATTTTGATGATTGCCCGTACTTAAGCTAGAGGACTACTTTTTCAATTACTAGACTTGATTAAAGTCGTAAAGTCTCAATTAATAAAAATTTAATTAAAAAGTTTTATTGATTGTGTATAAAATTTTGTGAAGAAGGATCATTACTATTCAAAAAGGACGAGATACAATGCATGAGGTTGCTCCTTTCTTAACTAAAGGTTTTGATTTAGAGCTTTGTATATAAAAACTAAAATCTTTGACAGAAAGCGTTACTGTGAGTGAACAATACTGACAGGAATCTTAATTAATCAGGATTCAATGTTGTTATTTGGTCCAAATGAACCCTACTTGGTGCAACTTCGAATTAATCGAAATTCAATGTCAGTACTGAACACCAAATAGAAAACCAAAATAAATAAAGATGGATCATTACTTAATTTCTTTTTTGTAATGATATACTCTTTATTCCTATTTCACTTTCAATAAAAATGCATATTTTCAACAAAAAAGAAAAAAGTTAAAAACATTTTATCATTAAGTTGAAAAGCATTTTGTCTAATCGTTGAGATTTTATTAAGTTAACCTAATTTGATTTTGATATGAAGGATAATGTCTATTTACTTCGTCTCAATTTATATCACATAATTGGAAGTTTTAATTTTTTTGAAATAAAATTTATATATCTAAAAACTATGTAAAAATTATTATAAATTATATAACTAATATATATATTTGTGATCCGATAAAAAAAGTTTAATTAATTCACGAAATTTCAACTGTATCATAATTATACTATATAAGAAGGGGGAATAAGTATTCACCACAAGTCAACATGTGTTCCAATAAGAAGAGGGAATAACCAATATATTTATAAAAAGAAATGACATATAAAATAAAATGGAGAGAGTATTGATTTTTGAAAATGGAAAAGGACAAAACACATATAAAATTAAAAGACATACAAAAAAAAAGTTGGTTTAACTCTCAATCATAAAAAGTAACATATGTTATTAAAAACTTTTATAAAAAGTATTGTAATTTACAATAAATAATAACTTAAAATATCTACAAGACAATAAAAAAAAGACTAATTTTTGTACTGCTTCTGTCACATAAATTAGGATTGGGATGATTTTAAAATTTTAATTTTGGTTATACATTATAAAATAGCTGAAAAATTGAATGGTATAATTTTTTTAAAAATAACCGAATGAATCATCCTATCGATAACCCTAATGTTACTTCTACTCTGTTTATTTTTACTTAAATTTAGAAAGATATGCTTCATTTCTACCCTCAATCTTATCGCTACATTTATTTGCTATTTAAAATTGAAATTAAAAAAACAAATGACAAATAAGTTTCTATATTAGCTCACTTATGAGCAAAATATATTATAACAATCTTTACTAATTTTATAACAATATATAAACTATACTCCCTCCGTCCCATATTCGATGGGCACTTCCAACTTTACACGGTGATTAAGAAATCATTAATAAATTGGAAGACTTCACTATTTTGCCTTTTGTTTATATCAATGCACATTGAAATGAGTTACAAAAATACACATACAATATAGGAATGGTCATATTAATTATAGGAATAAAATGGAAAAGAATTAATTAATTCTATCCTAATTTAATAAGTGCTCAAATAATATGAAAATAATATTTTTAGTAAGATTCTCATCTAATATGGGACGGAGAGAGTAACAATATAACTTTATTAATGTTGGGCTTTTTTTACTAGTATATTGAGACAAGGGAATAGTTTCGATTGTTGTATATAAGATGTCTATTGAGTGTCTTTTTCTTATTATGTTTAGTTTTAAAAAGGAGAAACATAATTGAGTATTAGGCGGGATAAATATAATCCCTAATTATTCATGGTTTATGGCCGACTGCCAACTCAAAAATATTAATTAAAATTCTTCTTTTTCACGGTGGAGCTACAATATTAAAAATTATAAATTGCAGATCAATCAACTTAATCATTGATAAATCTATTTCATTCTAAGATAGAGCAATGTATTTGACAAATACGATTTATAAGTCGCATTCAAATACGATATATAAATGTAGCACATTTAGTATTTGCAACTTATACTAAATTGTGTATTTGTTACAAAATTCATCAAATATGTATTTATTTTTAATTTAAAATGTATATAAATATATTTTTGCATCCTTCTAAAGTAACTCCTCCCAAAATATTATTACATCATTGTGACGCCAAAATTCCTTGAATATGACGTTAGTATGTACTTTATTATCCCCCAAAGACACAAAATAAAAGAATCCCTAAAAACTTTATTGGTGATAAAAAGGTATTATGACACATTGGCACATGAATTTTATTTATTAACAATATTTGTGCTTGAATTGGATAACTTAATTAAAAGAAAGATTCTAATCAAATAGATAAGATTATCATAATAAAATAATATTCGTGCTTCAATTAGATAATAACAAAATATGTTTTATTGGGTATGATTTTGTTTTCTTTGTAGTTTGATAATTCCTTCGATGTTTGCAATCGAGTTATTTGGGAAGATATTCTTTGTAGTTTGATAATTAAGTATACTTGAAAATTTGTTATTAATAGTAATTTGATAAATAGTCGTTATTTTATTTTTTTTGAAAAATGCTCAATAATTATTTCTCATAAATTGATTAAATTAGTGAAAAAGGAGAAGTTCTTCATGGTTTCAATGAGAATTTATTTTTTACCATACATCGTAAAATATATCATATAATATTTTGTAGTTGTTAAATCTGTACTTAATATTATGAAATCAATATGTAAATTGATATAAAAGTTAGGAAAAACAACTTTATTAAACAAAATACATCCATATAATATATACTAATTTTACATATAATTCAAATAATTATGTATCCTACCACTAATTAAGAGTTTGCTACCATATGTTGACGAAGATACACCTAAATACATATAGTTTTTTCTACCATATATACTAAAATAAGGAGAGAGATCTACGAGCAAGATGGGAGTGAGATAGTCATGTACCTCAGATACATGTATATGTATGCATATGGTATGCCAGAGCGAGATGGTAGAGAGACGAGCGAGATTTGTCTATGTATCCCTGCAGATATATGTGAATCGACTTGGATACAGTATATCTAGAATAAATTATGCCTAATTTGACCTCATTTATCGTGAGATACATTTATCTAGACGTACCAAATTATGGTAAGATTCGTAATATTGCAAACTAGAGTATATCTAATTAATTAGCTACTAAACTAGTGGGATTATTGCAAGTTTCCCTAGAAATTAAACGGAAAATGCATTATTTGGGGGGGAAACTACGTAATTACATAATTTAAGATAACATAATCTCTAAAAAAATCCCTATCATTTGAATTAATTACAAAAAAAAAAACATTTTTTCCTTCTCTCTCTTAACATCGAAATACATCACTCTACCTCTATCAAATACATTATAATTTTGTTTGTGCACAATGTATCTGCTACAAATGTTATTTTTGATACATAACCAAACCTAAATCAGTATGAATCTAGTTTATAGCTATTTATCTTATACATAAATTATGTATCGGGACAGAGTGATGTATCTAAAAGTTCTTAAAATTTTAAAATTATAAACTTTTGAGATAAAATATAATTAGCGTCCAAATTGTCGAGGTCTTTATACTTTATAAAAAAAATTATTGGGGCGGCAGCAGAATCCTAAAGGGCTTGTCGGCCCACGCGTATACCGTATTGGTCTGTTTTAGTGGATTTTGGGGCCCAATTTACCTTTTTTCTATTTTCCTTAAAAAAAAGTTTTAAAAATCTTTATTATTCCTTCCGTTTTATAATACTTGATTGTAGTTGATCTGACACATATCTTAAAATTTAATTAGAAGTATATTTTTATTAATCTAACTTTATTAATGATATTTTAAAAATCTAAATTTGACTGCTAATACTTTATTCAATCATTCAATGATAGAGGTGGTATTGAAAGAAAATACTTAATTTTCTAAATTGAACAAGTAAAATGAAATACCAAGTAAATGAAATGAAGGGAATTTTATTTCTTATTTGTGTCTAATATTTATTTTGAGATCCGACTAATTCAAATTTTCTCTAACAAATATGACATCGTATGATCGTATTCACACTTTAAAATTGAAATCTTTCATTATTAAGAATTAGAAAGTAACTAACATTCCACCGTAACCTATAATTATGAACCACATGAATCTATGCTACAATTTAAAAGTACCACAATCATGCATCTTTCTCATCAACTTTAGATTAACCAATGATCATCACATGACTCAAAATCGTAGAATAGAAAATGACATTTTTATTTATTTATTTAGGGTTTGTTGACTCCTTGGATTGGATGACATAGGCAAACACGTAAAAGATTTTTAACAATCCGCAAGGCTTGGCTGAGTTGGTTGGGTGAGTGATTTTTTACTAGAAGACTGAATATCAATTTCATTATCAGAAGCATTTTCAGCCAAAGCTTGTCGCATCAGACTTATCTAGCTAGTATGATTTATATATATCATATGTGGTTTATGAGTTATTACACAAAAGTTGATTTACTTAGTGTGCATTTAAAGAGGAATCCGACTCTAAACTCAATAGTGCATACACTGCAATTTGAACCACAACACCATACAATAATTGAACTAGAACTTTTAGTAAGAAAATTTGAAATATAAAATAAGAAAAACATCAAGAAATTATTAGAGATTCACAATAACCTTAACCTTATGTATATAAAGTATAATTAATTTTTCAATGTAAAGGGATCTGAATGAACCCGCTTGCACCCAATAGCACCATAAACTTCCACCTTTTTGTGATATATAGATCGATTTTTCACCTTGTAATTTTCTCGCAATTTCCTCTTCACCTCCCCTAACTATATACAATAAAATTAAAAGGAAAAAAAAAAAAGATGATGTAAGGCTAACATAGATTTCAAGCAAGAGGAATACTGTGTAGGGTTTTATTCTTCACTTCTATTGACACTTGGCATGACACATTAGCTTTTTATTCTTTTTATTTTTCCTTTATAGTACTAAGTAAAAAGCACTAAGAAGGTCCAATACTTTTAATTAATTTCTAAATTGAGTTGAGACTTAATTTTATTGGAGTTTTTGAGGGATCAACAGAGAGTGGAACATTTCACTGGTCATGACCAAGATATTATTATTTAGTGTTTTATTACTTTGTTATTATTTTATTATTTTCTTGATTTCAATTATCATATAATATAATCTCTTTGTTGTTGCTGTTTTTTTTCTTCATTGTTTTTAGTATGGATTATGTTTTAGTTCATGAGTTGATGATCTATCAAAAACATTTTTTATACCTTTTCAAGATAAGAATAAAATGTGTATAAACCAGTAAATCACCCTCTTTAGACTCCGCTTGTAACATTACATTAACACACAAAATATGTTATTTCGTTTTTTTGCAAACACAACAACCAATAAAAGATTGACATTCTCAAGAACCATTGCCCCAATTGTTACCCCACAAAAGATAGATCTATGTATAGTATCCAAGATATAGAGTTTATAGCTCTTTATCACTTTTCAATTGTAATATTCCACCAAATTTGATGTCCATTTGTATGAGAACAAGTTTGTCAACACATCACCAAATATGATATAACCATTTCCCAAGAACCGTTGTTTATTTGACCATCATGCAAGTAGTGAATTCACAATTTAAACGTTATATTTATTTTTCAAACATATGTATTAAATTTGACTCAAAAATATTGTTATTATATTAAATTAATAAACTCATGATTGAAACCCCCACCCTCAAAAATACAAATACGAAACCAAGATTTAGGATGAGAATATTCCAATTGATAGGTGTATTATATGAGATGTCATTGTATGTGACCTCCTAAATTGCATTAATTTATCCTAAATATTTCATTTTAATTGAAATTTGGTAGGAATTATTTCTTTTCCCTTTTTTTTCTAGTGGAGGAGGAGTAATGGGGGTTTGAAGAACTATTCATTCCATAGTATTATCCATTTAATATGATATGTATAAAACCTTATCCTTAGGTAGCATATTGTGTGTTTCTACATTCTTCTTGTTTTGTTGTCAAAGTGTACTAGTACCATTAGAAGGGTACTCAATGAAAAAAAAATCACACTATTTTTTATATACATATATAATTGTGGTGTTCGGATCAATTTTGATACATATCGATTAATTCTATGAAGTGTTTGTTATCTCTGACTAACATAAATACGTGTAATTCTATCCTCCAAGATTTAAACAGATGAAAAGAAATCAGCCTAATTCAGACACATATATACCCCTTTCCATTTTCATTATTATAAGCTTTAATATGTGGTCACCATTTTCTTGATTGGTTGAGTGGTTACTTGATTCAATCATTTTTAAACACCTTGCTTTAGGAATTTGGTGAACATTTTTGGAGTCTGTTAGGATTGCTACATTAGTTGAAGCTTTTTGGATTTGTTAGGATGTTGACTTAAGTGGACAAATATTCTCCAATTGCAAAGAGTTTCATTCACTAAGTCTTAGAAATCATATTACTTTATCCATAAATTATTACAATAACATAAAACTAATATGGTGCACTTAGGATTGATCTCATTGGATGCCACTTTGAAATAACATGTCAAAAAACATAGGCTTTTCAACATCATCTTTTTGAAGATATAAATTCAAGAAAGTTCCTATGAAAATAATTTGTCTCCCATTATTACTCATGATTCATCAAGTTATATTATATATGATAAACAAGAAGAACTTCTTGTTCTTTTGTCAATTTTGTGATTAATGATGATGGGAGGTGGGGGTGGGATATAGTGACGAAGAGAAATTTCGTTAAGAGTGTTCAAAATTTAATACATATATGTATGAAAATAATTTTTAACCTATATATAGTATAATTTTTCGACGAAGAATGTCTGACTGACCACTGACTGAAGTGTGGCTACGCTACCGATGGGGTGGGGGATAAATGTATAATTAAAGACACATGTGTGACCTATGCATGTCGTCATTTTTCTTGCATAAATTAAAGTTTTAATTTGATTTCTGTGAAGTATGCTAGGGTATAAAATAATAATTCCATCATTACATAAAGAAAAAAGACCCACTCATGACTTCTGCCACAATTATGTACATTGTTACTAATTCAATAAGGGAGGCATTTGGTAATGGATTTGGAGGTGAGTTATGCAGATACTAAATCTCGCATCAGTAATACCATGTTTGATAACTAGTAAAAGGTTAAATTACTCACAAGTCAGGATCAGTATAACTCGTCACACGTTTTTCTTGATTCATTGCTTACACTGTTCTATGGCATCTCCCTAACAACATACCTAATGTATTTTCCCAAACGTCTTAAGAGGGTAGAGTGTACGAAGATACTACCCCTAACTCATAGACATAGAGAGGCTGTTCCTGGAAGACCGTCGGTACAAGTGCAGCTATGGCATCTCCATAGTAAAAAAAATGGCAAACAATTTTCTATAAAATTATTAAACAGATGTGCACTGTAATCCCTACAAAAAATAATTTGTGAACCATATGACCTCTAGGATGTATCAAAACTGAAGCAGCCAAGTGATACACAATACAAAAGATTGAACAAATGAAGTAAACATTGAAGTTCATCTTTCTCTCCATATTCACTTTCCCAGATCCATGGTTAATACTTGGATGGAAGAAGACAAACAAAATAAAGCAACAAAGCTACCATATAGTCATTATACTAACTCACATCGACGTTCTAATATTCATGTTACAAACCATTAAAACCAAAAACTAGCATCCTCCGAAAGTATCAGAAATAAGTACTATGGCAGTCAGCAAACTTTACAGCAAATGTTCTCGCAGTTCTTGAAAGTGCACCACTATATTAGGTCTGCATAGCATCTGCATTAGCATGATAGTTTTCCAGCTCCTTGTCAAGATCTTCTGCTGACTTCTCAACGCCATTCTTACTACCCCTACCACCACGACCGCGTCCTCCACGTCCACGTCCACGACCGCGACCGCGGCCGCGTCCTGGTGCATTACCCAAGCCACCATGGCCCCTTTGACTATACAATGAGATTAAAAAAATAGTTCAGAAAAACCAACATATTGTTTAACAAGTACAGTGTGATTCAGATCTTAAAGACTTTCAAGCATCTTTTTCCTTTATCAAGGGATTCATCTAATTAGTTTATTTCCACAACTATCATTTCACTTTGATGCAATGATCACCTTCATTTGCTCATATATTTAACTTCAATCTAGACATGTGTGACCATTAAGAATAAAACATGCTAAACATTTTAACTCCCGAAAGCAACACTAAGCCATATCCACATCAAAGGTACCCAAAAGTAACACTAAGCCTTATCTAGATCAAAGGTACCCGAAAGTAACACTAAGCCATATCCACATCAAAGGTACACTTGATTAGCCCATCAAAAAGGAATCTCTTATTTTACATGGCATTACATTGTTAATAAGAAAGAGATTGCACAGTCAAAACAGAAATAAACTGTTTAACTTGTGTTTTATGTGAAGACCTTAGAAGTTGGCGACAAAAATTAGATGTCAAGGCTCCCTTAATAGAAGATAAATACTGGGAACGGCTCAAAATGGAACGATAGTCATCTATTGAGCTATGCAGGGAGATAAAATTCCACTATCTGATATATGTTAATCATCAACTTTATTAATTGACTTAAAAGACAAAATTCATCATTCTACTAATAAATAGCCTTCAGTTGTCTCCGAACAAACATGTAACCTCCCAACCACAACCCAGTAACCACACATCCATAGAATAAATAGCTGTGCCCATGAGAAACTCACCTTGAACCACGATTAGCAGCAGATGCACCACCTCTTCCACGAGCTGAGCCCGGCCTGCACAAGACATAAAGTCACTTTAACTTCCAAAATTATACTGAACACAATTCACCCACAGCAGCATCATAATACTTTGGAGAACAATATTCCTATAAGATGACCCCACCAATCAAAACTACCACATCCTGCTAAAAAATTAATTACAAAAAAGCAAATGACTCCAACATCAAATTTAAAAAAATTAACTTAGTGAACTTGACAAAGCTACTAAGAGGCTAAAACCACATTATCTGCACTATTTGCTATTTAGCGATAGCCAATACGAGTGCAAAATATTCTAAAAGTAAAATGGTTGTTGATGCTGCATCAGAGTCTATCAGACAAACATGGAGCTCACACAAACAAATAGAGGTGCAATGCAAAGAGAGCAAAATTAATATGACATACATCATGACAACGGTCCTTCTTCCATTTGCTCGTCCAACATCTACACGAGCTGATAAAGGAATGTCCGGCTTGGGAGCGACAATTTCTATCTTCATAGGTTTCCCATCCAACTGAACATTGTTGTATCTTTTAAGTGCTTGATATGCATCACTCCTTCTGGCGAAAACCACCTCAGCTGAGCCCTATGAGTGATCAATATTTACCATCAATATTAACTAAAAACTATACAAGCATGCTACAAAAACAACTAGACTATTGAATCCAAAACAAGCAATAACTGAGAAGCCAATACAAGGACAAAAGACGCAGCAAAACAGCTAGCTCGAACAAAATAATTCAGCACCACAAACTAACAGAAGATGATAAACGCAGAACTATACTGATAGATTGTGCTAGACACAAGCATAATTGGACAGACATGATAATAAACGGGGTGATGTACAAACAACCAAAGCTTATACTCTAGTGGTATCTGTGAGGGTCTTCTACATGGTAGGCATGGGTTCGATTCACACTAGACCTTATACCGTATCCCTTCCACAATTCCACCATGATTAGGGTCTTCTACATGGTAGGCAAAACTGATTTGAAGTTTGACTAGTAATTTTCTATTCAAATTCAAGACACTAATATTCATTTTACTTTATGATAGTTATGTCATGCCTAAACAGATAAATGCTGCCTTAACCACATTGCAACTGCAAACAAAATCATAATCACTACTTCCATCTCAAATAGTAGATCTGGTAAAATGCTTTGACACAACGCAATTATACCAAGATAAGAGCTCAATAGCTCAGCATGAGTAAGGCTCTTATTTAGAAAGTAAGTGATATGTTAAAAGTTGAAAGCAGCTTCCAGTAGTGGATCTACTGTATTACTTTGACATACTGAAAAATTGAGGCCCATACTTTGAGTGGACAGTTTGAGGTAATAGAGGATACAGGGTAACACAATAATTTCTGGATTATTCATATGCAGAAACTTATTTCCAATATACAGAAGTTTATTGATGCAAAAGCACAGCTATTTAGGATGACTAGATATTTCTCAAATCTTGTGAGGCTGTCCC